>NC_080738.1:12809836-12969836 GCF_019097595.1 Hemibagrus wyckioides | reverse complement strand
GACAGAGCCTTGACCTCAACCCCCCTTACTTATACTTTTGGGATTAACTGAAATGCCAAATGCACACCAGACCTCCTCACCCACTCAACCTCTTGTGGGTGAATGAACACAAATCCCATACTACTACTATATTCCAAAATCCAAAGCCTTCCCAGATGACTGGAGGTTATTACTTCCTTCTGCAAGCAAGGTATCAATGTGATTTAAGTTAGGTGTGCAAAAAAAAAACACCATTGAGTGGATGTGGACCTAAATGAATAGAATTTATTAGCAAAAGGATTGCCTGGCAACCCCATGTCCCATGGCATCCTGAGTTGATCCTAGGATAATGATTTATAATCCAACTATCTGCTCTCAGATGATGAGAATGGGTTATCTTTGAGTTTGTTTTCTCCCAGGAATTCTTCCTGGGGGTATTTCCTTGCTACATTTTTGTCAGATTTGCTCATGAGGTATCTAAATCAATATCTGGGCTTCAATTGTAAAAGAAAAGTAAAATTCGATTCAAGTGAATTGAGGTTAGGTTTGTGGTTCATGTCTAGACAGAACTGTAGGGTGCCAAAACTTTGTGTGACAGCAGGTTTGTTGAGTGTAGAGTGGATGAAATCGGTAGAAACAGTCTTTTAAAAACACTTGTGACATCCTTAGCTGAAAGGATAGGCTGTGCTATTAAGGCAAGGGGAAGCTTTTGGGGAAGAAATGAAACACAAGACCAGTATTATGTCTTTGTAGCTCATAATATTCAGCCTGATGGTTATAGTTGACATTCAAAAATCTGGATAAATCATTCAGAGTCATTGGAGCAGATAGCTAGTAGGCTAAGCCTTGATGATGGTAACCATTGAGTAGTTTAAATCCCTAATGCCCATATGATGATAAGATACCAATGATCCCGACCCCTTTTGCTCCCTGGAGTTGCCTGATCCATCGTAATTCCCTACTGAGCTGAGCTGTTTTCATCACTTGGAAACCACTCGATGTGACTGAAGATGGCCTGGAGGTACATGAGACTAGTGTATTTGCTACCATGGAGACGGATTTGGACCACAATTGATATGATCACTTTTGTTACAATGGTTTATGACGACTACATTTAGACTTGTTAAAACTAGAATGAATTTCCTGGTTGCACAGTTTCTCTTTTTGCTGCCAAAACAGCCCTGACCCATCATGCACTGTGTATTCTGACACCTTTCTCTCAGAACCAGAATTAACTTCTTCAGCAATTTGAGCAACAGTAGCTCGTCTTTTGGATCCGATCACACGGGCCAGCCTTCGCTCTCTACGTGGTCGCCGGTTCACCACTGTTCCTTCCTTGGACCACTTTTGATAGATACTGACCACTGCAGACCGGGAACACCCCACAAGAGCTGCAGTTTTGGAGATGTTCTGATCCAGTGGTCTAGCCATCACAATTTGGATCTTGTCAAACTCACTCAAATCCTTACGCTTGTCCATTTTTCCTGCTTCTAACACATCAACTTTGAGGACAAAATGTTCACTTGCTGCCTAATATATCCCACCCACTAACAGGTGCCATGATGAGGAGATCATCAGTGTTATTCACTTCACCTTTCAGTGCTCATAATGTTATTTCTGACCCGTGTAAAGCACACAGTTATAAACGGGAAATATATTGTATCAAAGAGATCCTTTTTGAGTTTGGTTCCTGGTTTGAGTCTGGCTGAATTAAAATACAAGAATCCAGGATACCAATATACAATGGCTTTAATAATAAACTTCATTTCAGGGTAGAAAGAGAATAATGGAAAGCAGAAAAGAGGTGAAAGAAGAAACAAGACATAGATAAAGCAGGCAAAAGCCAGTGAACTAGCATTGGCGGAGAAAATAAAAGTAGAAAAAGGTGAACTAGGATCCAAACGTGACACATAAGCTTTCACCTTATATAAAATTAAATAAAATGGCTTCCACATGCTATACAGTGACATTTATGAGCAATAAGATGCCAGTTAGGATTTGCTAGATCTAGAGATAGCTTGTTCCTCGGAAGCTTTCGCTATTTTTTTTTTTTATTTACTATCATCACACTGTAGTTCATGAATAGGTCTTGTCAGGTCAGGTCCACAGTGAAGCTTCAGATGATGCACTATTCAAACAGACTAAGCAAAAAAAATAAAAAATTAGCTGCCCGTCCTATGTATTCTTTCCATAATCTATCTTGAAAGGTTAAGAGTGATAGAGTTTGGCTGCAGCTTTTGGCATAGAGAAGAAACACACAGGACAGAGCCAGAATCTGATAGGCCTGGCCTTTTTCCTCTCACACCTCTACTAACAAGGAGACTAGCTCTCGCTCTCTCTTTTTTATTTTTATTAAAAAGCAACATTTCCTGTAATATAGCTGTCATGTTAAGCATCATTCATATTTTAATAAGTGAACTGTCTGTAAAGCTGATATGGTTGCTGACATGTGGAGAAATGTAGGTATCGAGACATAAAGGCAGCTGTTTCTTTCTGTTTTCGGACAGAACTCGTACTGTATATCAGAGGTGATTCAGAGCAGAGCTTCGGTCGGGCTACTTCTCGGCCAAAATTGAAATTGCTGCAAGAGTATTTCGAAGGTGCTTTGGATGGATGACAGCTCTAGCATCTTCTTGGCAAGAGCTTGATTCAGGATAGTGAAGCGCTTCCTTAGTGAGAGGAATCGAACGCAAAGAAACAAAATAATAATAATAATAATAATAATAATAATAATAATAATAATAATAATAATATTAAAACATCTCGGGAACCTTAGAAGCTTCTTAGCTTTTGTGACAGATTCCATACTTTCCAAACAAATTCATAATAATTATTATTAACATGCATTGATTTTATTTCGCACTATGACAGGAATTGAGGGAGTTTTGGGAAAGGGGGTGGGGCTTCCAAGCCCTATTATTGAGTACTGCTCATATATTTGCTTTGTTTCTCCCTTTTTTTGAGGACAGAGAGACTCCTCTGTCTGTGTATATTCGATTGCTAATTTTTCGTAGCGTCCTCCGATGTTAAATTGCAGAGCTCCTACGTGAAAGGTGTAAAGGCTAGCAGGCCTGGTGATATAATATAACCAGAGTAAATGTCACAGCATATTGTGGTGGTGTAAAATTGTGTCGAGATTATTAAATCCTTATATTGCATGAGGCTAGAGTAGGATGTAGAGGCCTTAGTGTGCGTGCACACACACACACACACACACACACACACACACACACAGAGACACACAGTCTGATTTACTGGCAAATGATTGACAGCTTACTTTAGAAAATTCCCAGAACAAGATTCAGCAAAGGGGAAAGGAAACTTTCTACAAACTTCCGACAGTCACAAACATTTTTCTTTTTCTTTTTTTGGGTTGCTGTTGATTCGTGAGATATATATATATATATAAAAAAAAAGAGAGATTTGATGTTACTATATTCACACAGTCTCTGGTGTGAAAACGGCAGGAGATCTCATGTTTTGTGTGAAACAGTAGATTTATTCAGCGAGTACACCATCTTTCAATTTTCTCACTGGAATGATGAGGAAGCTCTCATTAAGTGTGTTTCTGCATGTGTATTTGTGTGTGTGTGTGTGTGTGTGTGTGCATCTGGATGCTTCAGTATCTCGGTCTCATTTTTTATTGCTCTTTTAAACCCTCCATGGCTACTCCCTCCCTCTCTTCTCCCTCTGGTTATTTAGTGGCCAGTGGCAATAAAACACACAATTTATAGCTTACTTTTTAATTAGAAATAATGTCTTGTAGGTCCTCAGTGATCTACGGCTTAATCAATATATAGAGCGCAGTGAAGGCATGACGGAAAGAGTATTGACACGCAGCAGGTAGCCTAACTTAACACACTCTGTCTCTAGCAATCGGGAAGGGTTTGAGAGACGGACTTGCTGCCGTATCATCGGTCTGCGAAGTCATTCGAATTCTGTTTTGCTCTTTTTTGCTCATCTATCATTTGATTGAAATGTTGGCGACAAATTCAACGCTCACTTTATACGTGTGTGTGTGAGTGTATTTAGTTAAGCTGGCTTTCTCCAATCATCTTTTTTCTTAATCAATTTCAGCCCGATCTGATATAAAAATTACCTCAGCAGCTCTTCATTAAAAGAGACGATATGCTACGCACCTCTAATTAACAATAATCTGTACATGTGTCAGGGAAAAAAAAAAAAAAGTGCCCTGACTGATGAATTATGGGACATGCAGGCTGCTAGAAGGGAGTGGAAGCAGAACAGGCTGTGCAAGAGTGATAAGAGAGAAGGGTAATAATTGGTGGCTGATAGGGCTTTGTGGATGACCTCGTTCAGACCTGCTACTGATAACATGCGTTCAGTTCCAATCAATGACTTAAGCTCACTCACGGACATGCCAAGATACGTCAGAACTCAGTGGGTAAGAGCAAAAGGACAGATTTCAGACATTTCTACTCTATTTACAAAACTTTCTTTCTAACTTTTGGTGTGTAGTATATGTAAGAAGTCAAAGGTCAGTTTGACCATTGGCCATGGTTGCACATTTTTAAAACTGTTTATAGTTACCATTAATGTTAGATGGATATAGAATATTCACAAAGTTATTTATCACTCACAACAGGTGAAATTTATCATTGAAATTTATTTATAGTGCACTTTACAAACCTCCACAGCTGCTGTACAATTACAAAACCTACATAATACACCACACATCCTGCATCTATTCCACATCTAATGATCGTTATAAAGCAGCTTCATTAGGCTTCATTAAAAAAAAAGATGTCTTAAAGAGTTGTTGTTCCTTCACCAACCTTTCAATCTCTCTCTTGAATAAAGAAAAAAAAAAGCAAGAAAATGGTAAACTGGAGACCCTCTAGAATGAACGAATGAATAAATAAATAAACTAACTAAATAAATAAATATGTAATAAATAAATAAATAAATAAATAAATAAAAAGAAAATAAACTAACTAAATAAATAAATATGTAATAAATAAATAAATAAATAAAAAGAAAATAAACAAAATAAATAAATTAATTCCTAAATAAATAGATAAATAAATGTGTGCTGTAAGTCGTTACTACAGGAACAATAACTTATTAGAATGAGTGCAATAACATAAACCTTGTGGACGGATCTATTGCTCTTATAGTAACACAACCGATGCTTTCTAACCAATCAGAGTCAAATGTTCAGTAATGCTTGATATAAAATATTCAACATCATTATTTTTTAAAGTAGCCTGAAATGGCTGTATGTTCTTCTGCCATCGCATAGAGCTAGGCAGATTAGCCCTCACTGCTAGTCAAGTAGTAATGTTTCTCTCAGAGGAAGATATGAGTGGAGTTTTAGTATCGAAGTCATCTTACACTGTAAAATATGACCTAAGATGATTATTTGTTAGCCACCCAATTTGCAAAATATACAGTAACATACATTGGTTCTTACTAGCATTAAATACTATATTAGCTAGCTAACTAGCTGCAAAATGACATGCAAGTAAATGAAGCAAATAACCAATTTATCTAGTATTTCTTATAATAATGTTACATATTTAGAAACATATATAATAAACATATTTCTAGACTATTTGTAAGCTTTAAGTTTTCTTTTACTATTGGCATTTATGTTTGCTAATTTTCTTAAAAATTCTTTAGGGACTATTGAGTGCCACATGTATTTAGGGCTCATGTGTTATACCGCAGAATTGTTTTTAATGGAAAAAATATATCTTTGTGTAGTGCTATGACAGACAAATCTCCAGTATGTAATCAGAATCATATAAAAATCCTGTGTCTTTGTTCAGTGCCTTCAAACACATGAATCTGCCTCCAGAATAGAAATGCTATTGTGAGGAAAGAACAGACATTATACAGGGTTCATGCTATAGCAGCGTCTTAGGTTTGAAGAAAGTAGTGACTGTTGCTAGGTGGTTTAATCCAATTATAGCACTTTATTTAATGGCATGTTTTGTGTACATGAACGTTCATTGTTGTTTCAACTCAGGAAGAAAACGGTGCCAGGCCGAGCAGATTTGTCATGCAGAGGATTCACGTGTGGACTTAACGCCTTCCCGTAGACACAACATTTTATGGCAAGGGAGACATTTGTGCTTATGGAATACAAAGGGAGGACTGAAAAATAATTCACAGTGCTAGTGAGTCAGAAAACAAGTGTGGGGTGGGTTGGATGCCTATGCACTGAGAACACACATACATACACGCTTACACGCACATGCTTACTGAGCGAGGAGGAGAGCGGCCATTGTCTGAGCTGTTGATTTAATGTGGGAATGAGATGGGCAGAATGCAGAAAATAGATTAGCCATTATACTGTAACTGCCACGAGGTGCCTGCTTATAATAACTTTACTGATCACCATCTCAACACACACACACACACACACACACACACACATGGAGTCATATGTGATTGAAAAATACCCTCCTGGACCCTGGACTGTAATCTCAGCTTCAATTACTTACTAAGCCTTGAGTATTGATTGTTCTAACAGCCTGCATAATATGTTTGTGTCTGTGGTGTGTAAGGCTATGGATTTATATCTTAGCGGGGACCAAATGGTACAAGGATACGAATGAAAATGAAACAAAACAGAACATAACAGAAAAATTTAATAAATAAATAAGTAAATAAATAAATAACATTAACATTAAAATTAAAAAAAGATGGGGGAACCAGTCCTATTTTCTCTAGTGTGGACCAGCTTTGAGTCCCCAAAAGTTTCAGGTTAGTTAATAAATAAATAAATAAATAAATAAATAAATAAATAAATAAATAAGAAACATTTTATTTAGGGCTTTTAAGTGTAGAAATATTATTTCTTAGAACCATTAATAAGTATGTCAGTCCTCACAAGATGATGAGGAAGGTCCTCACAAGGTTAATAAAACAAATTGTGTGTGTGTGTGTTGAAGACACAAAAGCGAAACTATTGCCTGAACCTTGACACAAAAATGCATTTTTCTTTAATTGAAATTGAATTATTTTTCATCCCGGTGTTGAAGGTTAATAGCCTTTGACATCCTATTACTGCCTGAATGACATCAATTATTTGTGACTAAAAACATGGCACACCTTTCGGTTATATAGATAGTCATCTCACAGTATCTTACAGTAGTCAGATTGTGTGCCCTGTGTAGCCTTTCATGCTAGCCGTGAGCTGAGAAGAGCATAAAAGAAGCTCTTAAAAATTTGGTCCCCATTAGACATCAGCTAAATTAGGGGAGAGTCTGGTTAAGTGATATCTCTTGGTGTCTTTCAGAAAAATCCAATACACACAGGTGATGGGTGATAATCACATTAACTACTGGAAATCCAAGTAGTGTAGTTAACAATAATCGTATCCTGACTAGCGTTTCTGAGGCTGTTAGGTAACTAACACAAAATAACAGAGAAGAATAAGTGCTTGAGTAACTGGTACATACCCTATACTGATTAGTTAGTGTCTGGGAATGCACTACGAGGTGAATGTTTAACTGCCCTCTACAGCAGGTCAAAACTTCTGAAACCTTCAAGACCATGTGTACATCTAATACAAAAGCCTTGGGCAATTTTCACCTGGGTATTTAAGTTTGGGTTGCGTATTAACTATTAGCTAAAGTGAAAGACCGTGCCTTTTTAAGTCCATTCAACAGAAACATGCCATAGACAACAAACAGGTAAAAACCTTTTTCTTAATAAGTGGTATTATTTGCAATTTGTCTGTTAAAGCTACTAAAGCCAATCATATTTTAATATTGTCTAATTTTGTCATTAATATGAAATAAAATTTGCAGTACGATTGAGCTACTTGATTGGCTAATCATGCTACTATAGGGGCATTATCATAACCTCATAACCTGCGTATTCATTTATCAATTTTAAGTCTAGATCTGTTTATATTTAGCATTTGATCGATCCATACACTGAATAAAAAAATCATACAGCTGATTAACTTTCTGTGTCTGTGCTTGTGGTAATTCAAGTACTTGTTGGTTTTCTGAACTCTAAAAGAAAATGCACATAATTAGCTTACCAAAAAATTTGTACTATGTTGTCACTTTTTTAGCCTAATTAACTTGGCTAAACATTGGCGCTTTCACTAGCTTTGTAGCCTAGCTAATAAATGTGTGGTTTGTTCGGTGAGAGAACTAATCATCATTATCCTTTAAGCTAAAGTGAGTCATGCCTTTATAAAATGGTGTTTGAAAAGAGAGTCGCTTCCCTCCAACATGTATTTGGCCGACGTAATCTGTTAGCAAAGAATTTGGAATTTTTCATTTCGATGGTGCAGCATCTGGACCACACACTGAACTCTTTCATCTATGTCATGCGGATAGGTCATGCTGAAATAGATAGGACAGAGTCTGTTTTTAGGCAGTGCTTCTTTTGAGGAGTAATGAACCCTTACTCTGTTTTCTTTGCCTTTTGCAGGTATGCCTAGCTCTTAGAGAACACTGCAGTGTGCTGATAAATTTTTTTCTCTGTTACTCCTGGACTGAGCTCAGCTCTCTTTAGGTTTGCACAGGTTAATAAAGCAGAACTAGCATGAAGGAGCTTCAGACGGAACACTCCCGCTGAAGGTCCTTTAAGTATTTCAGCATTTGACAGGTTGTAGCAATAAAACAGCATAAAAAATATAAGCTAGCTAGCTAATAAGCAGTTAAAATCCTTTGTACAGGTCATGTGAAGGTCTAATGATAGTCAAAACAACATAGAACTATTGGAAATATAAACATTTACCTCAGATGAACAAAAAGAATTTCTCTGGACAACTGAAATTACGCTTAGCATCTACTGCTAATTGAAATTCCATGTTTTTTTTTGTCATGTTTTAAACATTAACATTGCATTAAAATAAAAAAAGTTCGCTCTAAAAATGTAACCTCAAAATTGAACGTTGTAGTAAAAAAAATTTGGTGCTTAAATAATCACGAATTGCACCAAAACACAGATAAGGAATGACTCCAAAGCCGTAATGGTTCTATATACTATATTGCTAAATGGTTGAGTAATGATGTTATTATTTTACTACAACTCTGACTTGTGACACAATATTGAAAGAAACTTAGCGAGCATCAATGCTAATTGTAACAATAGAGCAATTTTAGCTGTAAAGACTATTTTCTCAGTAATTGAGGCAAATGTTGATATTCCCGATACTTCTGTGCTACGTCGCTAAATCTTTACAGCACACGTATAAAGGATTTTGGTGCATTTATTAGCTAGCTTACACTTGTTGTCTACGTTTCATCAGCATTCTCACACTCGCTTATTAGAGCGACGTAATACCTTTTCAGAACAAACTGTGCATTCAAGAACGCAAATTTTCCAGCATGCTAACATTTGTAAAGATGTTGTTATCCTAATCTAGAACTGATGACATCTGTGCTGTTTAGTAAAATTCCCCCGAGTCAGACCTATCCATTTCTTAATCTTGGTCTGACAGCACCCACTCTCAGCTGTGTTTGCATTACTTTGTGAGGCTACAGGTGTGTTTATGTATGTGTGTGTGTGTGTTTAGGACCACAGGTGTGTGTGTAAGTGTGTGTGGAGTGTTGCAATAGCTAAGCTTCCATGTCTCTTTTTTTGCGAACACAGACACCCAGTCACCAATGCTCTTTTGTGTGCATGAGGTGTGTCAACAAAATAGGCCTAATCCCTAATGCCTGGAACGCAGAGGCTCACCGTGTGCACTCACACCCACACACACACACAGTGTCCAAATTCAGTCATTCACAGCTAGGATGTAAAAACTCAAAAACACAACAGACGCAGAAGTGCCTCTCTTGTTAGATTAGCACTATCGAGTGTGTGGGTGTGTTTCTGTGTATAACCTTGAAGAGTAAAGCTACTGTACAATAACAGACCAAGGCCTTTACCCTGCAGTGAAAGCTTCCTGTGTTATTGCTCATGATGAGGTGTGTTGCAGGACCGCGTGTTAGCCGGGGGAGATTGAGCGCTGTTAATAAATTGTGAAATAAAGCATAGAGGATGTGACCTTTACCCTTCTGGATCAGCAGTGCAGTCAGTGTGGGTGCTCTCATGTTTACAGGCATCGCAGACTTGCAGTTGGTATATGCTGGTTCTTTCTCTTTGTGAGTGTGTTTCTCATTATGAGAGGGGAAGACAATGTTCATTGTACTGGGTCTGAACTGTGACCCGGAATTAATGGTACCATAAGGCCACTGGTTTGAGCAGGAGATATGATTCTTCAGCTGTAGCCATAACTACAGAGAGAGAGAGAGAGGAAGATTGTGTGTGTTTGTGTTTAAAGCTAAAAAAATTAAAATATTAATGCCCCGAATAGTTCATTATATAACAAAACTAAGAGTAGGGACTGTAATTGAATTGCTCGTAAAGTATTTTTAAATATTGTAAAATAGGGAAGGAAATAAGAGGCACGGATGCAGAAGCCGATTCTGGCGCTGGTGATATTAACTAGCAAGACAAAGAGCTTCCGCGTGAATTTGCAGAGGCTTTTAAAGTACGGGTCATCTACTGGCTGAAATTCAGCAAAAATATTGGCTGTACTTCAGTGACTCCAGATACGTTAAGGATATTCAGAAGACTAATATTGGTCTTGTTTAAAAAACGGAAGATTGGTTTGGAAAGATGGCGAGTCTAGCCTATTTCACACCAGGCACAAAATAAGCATTTCCAATATACTTCCGATATATATATATATATATATACACTATATTGCCAAAAGTATTCGCTCACCTGCCTTGACTCGCATATGAACTTTAGTGACATCCCATTCCTAATCCATAGGGTTCAATATGACGTCGGTCCACCCTTTGCAGCTATAACAGCTTCAACTCTTCTGGGAAGGCTGTCCACAAGGTTTAGGAGTGTGTTTATGGGAATTTTTGACCATTCTTCCAGAAGTGCATTTGTGAGGTCACACACTGATGTTGGACGAGAAGGCCTGGCTCTCAGTCTCCGCTCTAAATCATCCCAAAGGTGTTCCATCGGGTTGAGGTCAGGACTCTGTGCAGGCCAGTCAAGTTCATCCACACCAGACTCTGTCATCCATGTCTTTATGGATCTTGCTTTGTGCATTGGTGCACAGTCATGTTGGAAGAGGAAGGGGCCAGCTCCAAACTGTTCCCACAAAGTTGGGAGCATGGAATTGTCCAAAATGTCTTGGTATGCTGAAGCATTCAGAGTTCCTTTCACTGGAACTAAGGGGCCAAGCCCAGCTCCTGAAAAACAACCCCACACCATAATCCCCCCTCCACCAAACTTTACACTTGGCACAATGCAGTCAGACAAGTACCGTTCTCCTGGCAACCGCCAAACCCAGACTCGTCCATCAGATTGCCAGATGGAGAAGCGTGATTCGTCACTCCAGAGAACGCGTCTCCACTGCTCTAGAGTCCAGTGGCGGCGTGCTTTACACCACTGCATCCGACGCTTTGCATTGCACTTGGTGATGTATGGCTTGGATGCAGCTGCTCGGCCATGGAAACCCATTCCATGAAGCTCTCTGCACACTGTTCTTGAGCTAATCTGAAGGCCACATGAAGTTTGGAGGTCTGTAGTGATCGACTCTGCAGAAAGTTGGCGACCTCTTCGCACTATGCGCCTCAGCATCCGCTGACCCCGCTCCGTCAGTTTATGTGGCCTACCACTTCGTGGCTGAGTTGCTGTCGTTCCCAAACACTTCCACGTTCTTATAATACAGCTGACAGTTGACTGTGGAATATTTAGGAGCGAGGAAATTTCACGACTGGATTTGTTGCACAGGTGGCATCCTATCACAGTTCCACGCTGGAATTCACTGAGCTCCTGAGAGCGACCCATTCTTTCACAAATGTTTGTAAAAACAGTCTGCATGCCTAGGTGCTTGATTTTATACACCTGTGGCCATGGAAGTGATTGGAACACCTGATTCTGATTATTTGGATGGGTGAGCAAATACTTTTGGCAATATAGTGTATATATTTATATATATATATATATATATATATATATATATATATATATGTGTGTGTGTGTGTGTGTGTGTGTGTGTGTGATTTCTGATTTTGTTTTGTATTGAGTTAATATCTGTACTATATCCTTGCACTTCTCTCACTCATCGATTTGATTTCATATTTTCAGCTGAATCAGGATCGTAATCGTAATGTGTTTGTGTTTTTTTAGACTGTGCTTTCTTAATAACTCCCAAGGTGCTCATTAGCCACCAAACCACACACAGATCTTTGTTGGGAGCTCCTGGTTGTCACTTAGGAGGTCATAACTACAGTATAACAAAGACGAGTGTATAGAGAAGACAACCAGTGTTACATAAATAGATTATAAATTGAATGTAATATATACGTAACATAGCAACAGTTGCTAAGCTAGTAGTGTTTCCAGGCAAAATTGTCATGTTCAACTGGCTTTGCATTACTGGCTAGTATAAACTGAGCATGTTTCTGCTGAAAGAAGGAAAAAATATAAAGAAAAGAAAGCTTTCTAGCATTTTGCACACCTGTATGACTTAAATTGCACAATTACCAATTGGGCGGTGGTACCTCAAGTGGTTAAGGCTCTGGGTTGTTGACCGGAAGATCAGAGTTCAAGCCCCAGCACCGCCAGGCTGCCACCATTGGGCCCTTAAACAAGGCCACTGTGCTCCAGGGACGCTGCATCATGGCTGACCCTGCCCTCTAACCCCAACCCTCAAGGATGGGATATGCGAAGAAAGAATTTCACAGTGCAGTAATGTATATGTGACAAATAAAGACAACTCAACTCATTATGACACATTTGTAGCCTCTATACCCTCAGGATTCTTGTACTTGCCTGATAGTCAACCCCGTGAGGTCATCTGCTTTGGTATTCTAGCTATATTTATTTATTTGTGTGTTTTGAGATGCTTTTCTGCTCAACGCGGATGTAAAGAGTAGTTAATTGAGTTCCCATAGCCTTCCTACCTCCATCTGACCTGTCTGATTGGCAAGGTGTTACTGCTTACTGTATGTATAATTATTATTATTTTCTTGTTTTACACCATTTTTATGAGTGTATGCATAAAATAAGAAGAACGACTGACTGTTTTGATGATCTTACACATGTTAGACAATATATAAAAAGAAATCTAATAGTTATACGGTGAGAATTCACATTCGGGTATCTGTTAGTAATATTATTAAAGAGGACGCTTTGACCCCAGTGTCCCCAGCGTAAAGTAATTTTCACAGAAATAGTGTAGCATTCGACTTTATTCCTTCTTCTGACTAAGCAGAATTTATGCCTGGTCTTCATGGAGATTCGGATTATGTCCTGAATCTTAAATGAATGCCCTGAATGTTATGAGCAACACAGTTTATGACCATAAACTCAGCTGGTGCAAATGGCTCGTAAAGACCCACTATGTCAGGGGTATTCAAGAAAAAATTTGCCCAGTTACATCAATTTTTTTGCTTTAAAAGGTCTGGATCAGCAACTTAGATGAGTGAATGGGAAGAAAAGTTGGCAATACATAAGACAATGTGTCACTTAAGGCTTTGGACTATAGTATCATAAACTCATGGACTAGCACTATGGACATAAATTAGTGGTTCAGTCCAGTGATGAATTTCTCTCAGGACTCCAGGCTACCATTTGACGACCCCTGCAGTAGGTGATGCTTCTGTTTGTCACTAGTCATTTAGTATTAATCCTATTTAGGTGACTGCACCTGTCGTGGACACTTTGGATCACTTTCTACTCTGTGTGAAGGTGTGAAGCTGAGATCGGGTTTGTTCCTTTGTTGTGGACAGGAAGAGGAACGCCCAGTGACAGAGATACCAGTGACAGTGTTCTGGTGTAGCTCTGAGATAAACCATAGAAAAGGGGGGAAAAAAACTGCCATCTGGTTGTGACATTGAGCTTTCACCACCTCAGGTAAAACAGATATTGTCATTGCTTGCAGAGTCAGCTATTGTAATTCATTAAAGCTTAACATGGTCTGAGCCTGTAGGTACTTGTAGCTATTAAACAATCTCAGTATGTAATTAATGGTGAACCCAACTGGTTAAACTGTAGTGAAGTTCAAAATGCAGGAACAAAAGAGAGCAGCTGAATAGATGGAGGATGTGTAGAAAGGGATGGAGAGAGAGAGAGAGAGAGAGAGAGAGAATGAGGCTGTAATTAGTTTTTAATGGTTAATTAATGTCAACAATCTCCTATAAGAGCCAGATATCTTGCACTTGTGTGCAGTGTAACGTACACCTTAAAATAATCCCATTTACACCTGTCAGAGACCAAGGGAGAGTAGGAAGGAAGGAGGGAGGGATGGTGGGAGAGAGGGAGGGAAAGACAGACGGAGTGGGAGGGGTTTAATGTGTAAGAGATGAACAGAGAGGTTCTTCTCATTCATTTTCTAGCTCTTCTTTTTTTTCTCTTTCTGTGTGAGCTGGAAGCATGAGGGATTGAGAAGGTCTAATTGAGTTTCGCCATCTGCCTACACCAGGGACCCCGCCAAGCATCGAGCATGCCACACACACACACACACACACACACACACACACATACACCTGCTGTCTTCAAGTCTTTTGATTTACTGTGTATGCGTGCGTTTGTGACAGGTGTCAATTACCATTAAATCTGTCCTTGTCCCAAACCTCCCCTGCTTCTGTGACTATTTAAAACACAAACACACACACAAACACAAACAGACACACCCACAACCACACACACACACATATATATACAAAATGGACAACCATGCTTAACAACAATGCTTGGCACACCTCTTGCAGGTCCCTGCGGTGTTGCCATGGTGATAAGGATTCATTTCAGCTCAATTAGCTTGCATGTTTTAAACACGGATCAAGTCACCGGAACGACCCCGCCTTTACCTGAGGCCAGATTACAGACACAGATATATGCTTGTGTGTTTCCCTCTCACTCCCTCGACTCGCCCCCATTCACAAAACCCGGTCACGAGCAAACGCTTGAGTCGGTGAGTTAAGAAGTTAAGGATGAGATCAGTGTGTGTTTGGGTTTAACCTAGCAGCCAGAGTACACTGACTAATAAGGAGATTAAATTTGCATGGCAAATGAAGTGAGCTCTGCATGGTCAGGAGATGTGTATTTGGCAGACATGGAAAGGGAAAGATTTGAAACTACACTGCAGTCTCCAGTACTGTATATTAAACCATTTTTACAAACAAGCCTCGAGTCTTATTGATGTTCTGACACATTAACCAAACATCTGAGCTCACGTTAGTGTTTTTAAATGTCTTTTTGATTATATGTAAATGATCGAGTACACCCATAAGCAGTATTTATGCAACCGGTCCCAATTCTACTCCATAATAATGACAGTGTTCTAAACAATTTCGTTCATATTTTTATTAAACAGCATGCCCGGTTCTATGATTTGCACACCATTAGTACAGAAACCCTCATAAACATTCAGTCACCTTCCCGAAATTGTATAAGCAAAGGCACCAAATTAACAGCACTGCGTTCGGTCCACAAAGGTGAAGGTTTAATGTGTTACAGACAGTTTATAAATATGAGTCATAAAATGGCATTACTGCTGCTGGTCTACCTCTGTAATTACAGTTAGGTGAAACACATACGCTGCGACAGTTTAAAAGCCTGTCAACATCCCGTGGCTGAGGGAGAGCAAAGCTACTCACATGTGAGCCGAAGGAATAATATTTTTTAGACACGGTAATGTAAATGTATTGTAATGCATGTACACCTTAAGGCCAAGTAAAATAATATAGCACAAAATAGATTGGAAAAATTATCCTAAGGTAAGCCTCCTGAGGTCCTTCTGCATTTGTTTCTATGTGAATACTTATAAAAAATATATATATATATATATATATATATATATATATATATATATATATATATATATATATATATATATATATATATATATAACAATGTTTTACACGATGCATCCCATCATTCTTCTCCTTCTAAGGCTGGTTATGAGAAAAAAAATAAAGCTACACCATTTTTCATCATTTAGCGCAAATGTAATTTAAAGCATTCGTCGTCTTCTTGCATTTATTGTGGTTGAGGAACACAGTTCTATATATTATAAAGGTTTACACACCTTTAGGCCAAAACAATAACGTCTGGTTATAGATAGATAGATAGATAGATAGATAGATAGATAGATAGATAGATAGATAGATAGATAGATAGATAGATAGATAGATAGATAGATAGATAGATAGATAGATAGATAGATAGATAGATAGATAGATAGATAGATTTGAATGTTTTGCTCTACCTGAGGTACAGCAGCTAATCACTTCCCATTAGTTCCATGCAGCTAGCTAACACACATACACCAAAGAAACATAAACATAACAGGATTTGTGGACCGTACACCAAAAAAATAAAGTTTTAATATAAAAATAGTATATCTTATATATAGGTGTGAGGTACCAAAATTCAATTAGCTTTATGCTACTTTTTCTTTCATTTCATGCTTTTGACTTAGCCTTAGGCAGTTCCATGTAATCTCTGTAAGATAAAATGGCATTTTAGCGTCAGGTAGCTTCAGAAAGTTGATTTAAATCCCTTCAAAACTAAACCTGAACCTTTTATTATCCCTGATTATATACATTTTGTACCTAAGGCAGTTGTATTGTGCTAGCTAGCTATAATACTCAGAGTTGTTATCATGCTAGCTGAAACTTCAGAGCTATTGTTTGTTAGCATGAGCAAAATGTTTCCCCGGGTTTTGTATGGGGTGGACATTTTATTTTTTTTTCCTGAAGATTTCTTGTACTTTAACCACCTTTTTAGAGTTGATGCTTTTCTTCGAGATGAATTTGACCGACTTTTATTCGTTAAATGAAGACCAAACATGTTTGTTTCTTGGCCTGATGTGATGTCTTGAGATCCCAGTGCTCTGCTTGATTTGCACCAAGGAGCCAATCACAGCAGAGAATGCAAATGAGATGCAAATGAAGGTGCAACTCATTGTATAACCGAAAACACCGTCAAAAAACCTGTGGAAAAGCCTGCTTTGGAAAATAAATCCACGGAGTTTCACGAGCGGAGTATGTACTAAACGTGAGAGCCGACGTCTCTGAGGAGACGCTGTCCTTCTGCGTTAAAGCAGGAACAGACGGAGGTGATATTTAATGTGATTTAAGGTGATTTAGAGATCTAAACTCAGCTCGCAGCTAATGAGCAATGACTCATGGGTAAAGCAGGACGGCAGCGACAGCAGGGAGACGTTGTTGGTTGGTGAAAGCACACGAGAGCGATTTCAGAACTGAAGAACAGGACATTTGTCGAGAATAAGTAACGTAAAGCTGAAGAAAAATCTCTGCAGTGTTTCTGTGCTTCGGATTTGGTGAAGAAAGAGCATGCACCACTTTTCCTCCTTCTTCCTCTCCCTCTTTTGCGTTCTCTCTCCTCTCGTCTCTTCGTCCATCTCATTATTATTCAGTTGATGCATTGCTTGGCACAAGGGCAAAGCTTTGCATAATTTATGCATGGCCATCATCAATTTTTGAAAAACAGCCCAGGCCGCCTCCTTTGTGCTTTTAACTAAATAGATGCTCACCGAGCCCAATACAAGATGTATATGTGTGTGTGTGTGTGTGTGTGTAAAAAAAAAAAAAAAAAACTTTCAAAAACTTCCAAACACTGTTCATTTGTATGAATTGCTTCAGTGCAAGTGGTGGCAGAAATGCAGGATTTATTTATTTATTTCTGATATTTTTTGGGGACGCTGCTTTTTCCTCTGTTCCCTCTGTCCTGTGAAGCAAGCTTTCACAAAAGCACCTGAGGTTTAAAAGATAAAAATTTTGCTCGGTAAAAAAAAAAAGAAAAACCAAGAAAAAAACAAGGATACAAAGAGTAGAGGAAGGAACGGTGCTGATAGTCACACAGCTTTTCTTCTGATTGAAGGTGATGGGACCCCAAAGATCTTCAAAGAATCCTTTGGAGAGGGAGAGAGAGAAAGAGAGAACAGTTCTTCTAGCTGGTCTATGTTTCTGTTTTTCACTTTAGTTCACGCATGTGTAGGTAGAATAACCTTTTCGGAAGCTCCCTGCAGCACTCTGCTAGCGTGACCTTTGACGCCACCCTCTTCCTGCGCACCCACACAGTGTCCCCTACGTCTCTACCCCGGTGATGGCAAGCCGTTTCCATGGCTCCCTTAACAACCTGCCGTCGACGGGTCCAGATCTGCAGCAGTTGAACCTGTCAAGTCGAATTTATGTCTTGAATATGTGGAGGCCATGGAAAACCGTTCAAATGGTGAAACTTTTTTTTTTCCCTACAATGTGTAGTTGTAAGAAACTTCACAATGAACTGAAATAAGTTTCACTCATGCACATTGTCAACCACAAGTAAAGCATTTTAAGAGGCTGTTTGCGAACTTCCCCAGTAGCTAGCAGGTAGCTATCCAACACCGTGATCCAACCTCATCCAGGTTCACTGTGAGGAAATGGAATCAGAAACAGATTTATTTTGTAATACTTCACCACCATGAACTCAGATGAACCTCACATGATTTTTGCAAGATTAAAGAATAACAGGTTTTTGTGTTTTTTTGGTAAAATATAGTTTTTTTATGCCTTCTCAAAGATGATATTTCAAAGCCTGTTTTTGTCAGAAACGTTTTCCTGTTTAAAGCCTGAACCTTTCTTTCTTTCTTTCTTTCTTTCTTTCTTTCTTTCTTTCTTTCTTTCTTTCTTTATTTATTTATTTATTTATTTATTTATTTAAATAAATTAATAAGTTAATTCCACAACCATTCCTGATGGGTTTTTTCTTCATATTGTTAAAAAAATCTCAGTCCTGCATAAGGAAAAATGTATTTTCTAAACTTCAAAACAAAACAACAACAACAAACCAACAAAAAAAAGGCAAACATCTGTTTAGTAATTCATTCTTTAGATTATATTTTAAACTAACCATCATTTCTTATCTTATTTATTTATTTATTTATTTATTTGTTTGTTTGTTTGTTTGTTTGTTTGTTCAGATTTATTTATTTATTTATTTTTGCTTAGCCACAAATATTTTTGACAGGTTTTCTTCATATTGTTAAAAAAAATGAAAATAAATTAATAAAATAAATCATAATAATAATAATAATAATAATAATAATAATAATAATAATAAAATTAATAAAAACTAAAAATAAAAAAATCCAAGATGTTTGTTTATTAATTAGATCATATTTTAAACGAACCATGGTTTTTTATTTATTTTTTTTTTCATCCATTCATTCATTCATTCATTCATTCATTCATTCATTCATTTATTTATTTATTTATTTATTTATTTATTTATTTATTTATTTATTTATTTACTCATTTATTTATTTATGAAAAATACTTTTTTTTACTTTAATTAACTACGTAATGCAAAGCGGAAGAGTGTGGTCTTCCATCCTTCTAATATATATAGCATGTAATAATATAGCGTCACATTCAGATGGCAGTAAATATAAATATAAACCCATTTGTCCTGCAAAAGGACCTTTGCATGATTTTTGCATCATTCTCCTGCATCCACTGATGCGTTGTGCCATTTGGTGTTTGGGCAGTTTGCGTTGACCAGCTCTCTCCCTATCCCTTGTTCTTTATCTTTCTTAGTTTCTCTCGCTGAGATTAATGGATGTAGTTTTTGCTGTGGCAGCGTGTCTTCCCTTGAATATTCTCCTGTCAAACCTAATCATGCTGTTAGAAAAATGAGCCGCAGCTGCAGAGTAAAATCGCACTTCATAATCTCACCTCTCCCGCTCGGCCGATTGGAATATCTCCGTTTTATTAGAGGCAGAAGAGAACCAGCATGAGTCTGTGTATGTGTGTGTGTGTGTGTGAGACATGTATGGATTCAAAATGGAGGCTGAGCCAAGCCAGTAAGAGCATGGTCAGCATTTGAAATCTTGCCCTTCACCTTCTGTCCACTGTAAGCGTAAATATAGCTAAAGAACGAAGCAGTGTGTATATCATGAAGTCATGAAGATGCGGATTGAGAGGGTTGAACAGTTCATCGGAATGCCCGTATGACCGATCTCCTGACCGCCTTCAGAACACACGCGAGATAAGGTTGAAGGTTGGATCGGCTTCAGCGTTCTGTTTGTAAATATTTTAACTGAGAAACGGAGCAAATTTGATATCATGATACTTTCGACGAAATCTAATTTCACAGTGGAACGAATGATGTAAATCATTTTGATTGTGCGGTCGCACAATGAATTTCAATTTGCTCCCTACTAGTTTTGCGTTTTCTTCATCCGTCAGCGTGTCAGTGTTTATAAATCAGCACCGCTAACGCAAAGCTGCTGTTTATGTCGGAACCTCCTTCGAATGACTGACTCTATATTAACCGTAAAAGAAACAGCGTAGACTTTTTAAAGCCGTGTGACGATTACATGGGAATTGTAAATGCTTTCTTAACCCTGGGATAAAGAGAGATCTAATTTTTCGCCCGAATTACCATGTGTGTGTGTGTGTGTGTGTGTGTGTGTGCTTAAAGAGATGGGTAAAATCAGGTGGGTAAAAACACAGCTGCATAAATTACAGAGAGTCCCCCCCCCCCCCTTTTGCTACTTTTTGACCTCTGAGTTTGCTGAAATGCGGTATACTGTCTGGATTGTAATTTGTACTCTTCTAAATTACGGACATGGCCCGGTCAGGCTATCTAAAATTATGTGGTGGTGATAATTATCTAATTATCACTATCATAGAAGTGATAAATGATAATTATGAGTTGCTATCATGACCCAGCAACCTTCCTGGGACTCTTTGTGTAATTTTGGTCCCGGAGAGAGTAGAGCTTTAGAGAGAGGTTGGATGGATAGATGGATACAGTAGTTAAAATGGAAAATAAAATATAAAAAATATGAATATATGAAATATAAATAATGAAGAAATATCTAAAAAAAAAAAAAAAATAATTAAAAATATGTAAAATGTTCAATGTGTATAGCTCAGGTGCTTAGTAGTATATAGTTTTAATATTTTTAGTATCTATATAAGTAAAAAAAAATGTTAATATCCATATAAATAAAATATATAAAAAAAATTAAAATAAATTACTTAAAATGTATTTTTTAATATCTAAATAATTTAATAAATATATAAGTAAATTAAATCAATTTTATTTTATTCATAGCCTTCATGACAGTCTTTTTGCAGCTGCAACACATAATATACACCAATCTGGCATAACATTATGACCACCTGCCTAATATTGTGTTGGTCCCTCTTTTGCTGCCGAAACAGCCCTGACCCGTCATACACTGTGTATTCTGACACCTTTCTATCAGAACCAGCTTTAACTTCTTCAGCAATTTGAGCAACAGTAGCTCGTCTGTTGGATCGGATCACACGGACCAGCCTTCACAATGAGCCTTGGCCGTCCATGACCCTGTCGCCGGTTCACCACTGTTCCTTCCTTGGACCACTTTTGATAGAAACTGACCACTGCAGACAAGGGAACACCCCACGAGAGCTGCAGTTTTGGAGATGCTCTGATCCAGTCGTCTAGCCATTCATCAAATTCTCTCAAATCCTTACGCTCGTCCATTTTTCCTGCTTCTAACACATCAACTTTGAGGACAAAATGTTGACTTGCTGCCTAATATATCCCACCCACTAACAGGTGCCATGATGAGGAGATCATCAGTGTTATTCATCAGTCTTAAGATGCTCTGATAGTTGTACAGAAATTCATAAGGAGTTATTATTCCTGAGTGTGAACTTGATTATTTATTATATATATTAAGGAGCATTTGAGATACAAGTCCCGTTGTTATGGAAACAATTAGCATGAATGAGCTAACATAAGGCAAAGCTGTGATTTAAATGATAGCTAATACTGTTGGCTGTTACGGAAAATGAATCAACGAGAATTCGACTGTGACAAAATAGCGACTTCTAAAATCAGGAAAACTTGGCGTTTCTTATGGAATCTTTTCGTAAATAAATATAGATTGTATTTGAAAATGCACATGAGACTCGACAAACAGGCCCGAACACTGTGTGGGCTCCGTGTTTATTTGTCCATTGCTTGCTTTTCTTTCTTTCTTTTTTAGATCGATGGTTAGTTGAGTTTGTTGTTCGTCTTGTGGGTCCAATCTATCAGTGACACATCATCAGAGTAACCTATAATCATGAGCTCGTTAGACATAGCTAGGCTAAACGAGGCTGATTTTTTATTTTGCTGTGTATATGTGTGTGTTTATGTCTACGTCTGCGTGCGGGTTGGCGTGTGGGGGTATGTCGTACTATACAGGAAATCATCACACACCTAATGACGTGCAGGATACCGTTCATCTCTATGGCAACCCGATTTAACCCGTTAGCATTGTGTCACGTTGTGGCATGTGTAGTATGTCTCATTGCTTCGTCACACGCCACCTCGCTGATATTTATTCATTCTTACTAATTACCGATTGCCGTATTCCGAGCACGGAATGCCACTGCGGAATTCTGTGAACTCGGTTGCTATTTATTATTGAAATGATTTTGGGTCAGAATGTTTGGACTAAATTAGAGGAATAGGTCTAATTATAACCACAGAGGGGAAAAAGGAGGGGGGGGGGATTCAGGGGTGAAGGGGAGCTGTGCCTTGTTAAGATTCATCATGGCTTACAGAGATGTAATGCATTTTCAAGCGAGATTGTCATACACGAAAAAGACATGCAGAGCGGGAGAAGGGGAGAGGTGCGGAATAACAAATGATTCGAAACACACCTCCTCGTTCCGGTATCTCCAGTTAGCAGCGCTCTGACCTTTTAACTCTGACCTTTCACTACCCTAATTAAGATACTCGTACCGCACAGACGGGCTGTAACAAGGACGTTTTCACACTCGCGGTACATTTAGTCGAGTGTGAAAGCTGTTTTTTTTTTTTAACCTAGGTCAAAGTAGCTAACAGTTCCATGTGTGAAAGTGATATTTACGTTTTTTTGTAGATGGCTTGGAAGTAAAAAAAAAAACATCCACCACCTTTAATATAAAGGCATTGTGAAAATAATATAGGTAGTGCGCTACATGCTAGGGCAAGAGTAAAAACTGTTAAAAAAATTACCAACACAACTTACTGTTTTATACAAGAACTTTTCCATCAAAAGTCACAAGTGAAGAAAAAAAAAAATCTTCAAAACAACTTCTACACATTCAGACCAGACGAGGTGTTTATTTATTTATGAGTTTGCTACAGGAGTGAAATGTTTAAACTGGTAGAACATAATGTTTTAGGACTTTTACACCACAGCTATGATTTACTAAGTCCTAGGGTCAGTAGTTCCACAGCTAAGGCAAATAGTAGACAACATTTTGGCACATTTTTTTTTTAAATTAAGTATTCTGTACAAAGCCACAGTAGAAAAATCAACAAATTAAGAAACAAACAAACAACATGCCTTTCAATACATTGAAACCACACAAAATATCAATTTATTTATTTATTTATTTGTTTGCATTTACCTGCTTGATTGTTTCACATTTTGTGTTTGTTTATTTATTTATTTATTTATTTGTCAAACTTTATTTATTTGTTTGTTTGTACTGGTAAAAGCCTAAAACAGTTAAACTGAAATTGACCGAACAAAGCCAAAGAAAAAAAAATCAACAAACAAACAAACAAACAAACAACATGCTTTTCAATACATTTAAACATACGAGATATTTATTCATTTATTTATTTATTTGTTTGTTTCTTTGTTTCTTTGCATTTACCTGCTTGATTGTTTCACATTTTGTGTCTGTTTATTTATTTATTTGTTTGTTTGTTTGCATGAATATTTGTTTGATTATTTCTTTGTTAGTTTGTTCTGGTAAAAGACTAAAACGGTTAAACCGACCAAAGTTGTTTGAGCTGGTAATAGAAGAGCTAACTGCAATAAAAGATTGCAGTTAAGGACAATGTTTTGAGATTTTATGTCTTCTGACATTAATAGATTTTCATACAAAGACACAGATTTTTTTTCCCCCATTCTTTTTGACTATATTAACATATTCATTTGAAAAAAAAAACAAAACAAAAAAAAAACATTTCGAAACCATCCAGAGTATTTCTGTATTATGATCAGAGCTGACAGGTTTGTAAAGGATTGTTTTGATTCCTGAAGCATTTATTAAGTCAACTTCTGCCGCTTACTGTAACTTTGATAGATCTGATATGCCAATTTCGATGAACTAGACACGTATAACAGTCTGAATTTTTTATCTGCTACTCCACTGAAAATGGAGTTTAGGATGAATTCTGCCTGAGCGTATGACTTAGGTGTAATCCCTGACAGTTCAGCCAGTTCCTGATGTTCCAGAGCGTCATGATCTCAAGCACTTTGGATCGATGTTACCTCCACGCAGCCAACACCCAACACCAAACATCACATCCACTTATATCATTCACTTCTAAATGTATTCATGGAACAGCCAATGTTTTCGCATTAGCAGGCATGGTTCCAATTTCAAGCTCGAGCTTTACCCGGGTCTGTTGGAACGCCGTTTCTAATAAGATCTTTCTCCTAATGTTAAACAGACATATTGAGCACTAAAGGCAAAAGAGCTTCAGAGCTAGCAAACACACATGAAAGCTGAAATGAGAGAGCAGCCAAGAAGCCAGAGGATCTGAAAACCAACTGCTCTGTGAAGCTTGCCAGAGAAGGAAGGAGAGTCGAAGATGGAGAGAGAGAAAGAGAGAGTGATGTTTGCAGGTAGCTTGTTGCCAGGAAGTCAGCGAAGCCGGTGGCATTATAGGAGCCTCTCAGTCTGAAACGAGTTTCAGGTTCTGCGAACTGAGCAAGGGATGAACGGGGAGGTTGAGAGGGGAGTGGAGGTCATGCTGGCATCCTGTCGGGAAGGAAGACACATCTGAAAAGCTGTGAGAGAAGAGAATCTGACAGTGATTGAAAGACTCGGGAGCCAATCAGGCCTCCTGCTAAGCGGACCATATTGTCCTTCCAGCAGGAGATAGCACCGGATTGAATAAAGCGTAGGGGTATGCGCCGTGACTTCGCTAATCATTACCAGGTAGACAGCACTGATTCGCACCCACAAATTTAAGCGTTGTCTT
The DNA here is from genome assembly GCF_019097595.1 of Hemibagrus wyckioides. Taxonomy (NCBI): domain Eukaryota; kingdom Metazoa; phylum Chordata; class Actinopteri; order Siluriformes; family Bagridae; genus Hemibagrus; species Hemibagrus wyckioides. The sequence continues at coordinate 12,944,870 of NC_080738.1, read as the reverse complement.
GTTGTTTACATATATTTTATTTCATACCACACTGCTGTTGAATTCTCTGGTCTGATTGGTCAGAAAGTGGAGACTCATTTTCAATAACAGGAAGATCTTAATTGTTATAACAGGGACTTTCTATGGTAACAGTTTGCATGATGATGATGATGATGATGATGTGTCATAATCTTCGTAATCTAACCCTATTTACCGTTTATGGAAGGAGTCTCCGGTGTCAGCACTGTCACAAGAATAACAGGAACTTTCTTGTCTTGCTAATGTTCCACATTCAGTTTAACAATAAATCGACATAAAAACCAACGTTTTGTTCATTAGCAAATTAAATCTGGACAGATTGCGGTGATGTAAGATGAATAAATCACTTCAGGATAAGCTGTTATTAGGAAATAATCCACTTCCTAGCAGTAACAGTCTCTCCTTGACGTGGTCTCACACCACGCCGTGATGAATTCATTTCCTAGAAGAGCACTCTTGTCATGTTTCTTTCTTTACTTACTGTAGCTCTGCTTTAGTGCTATATGAAAAAGTATAAAATGATCGTAATGGATGGAAAAATACTACCTCTACCTCTCTCTCTCTTTCGACTCGCTCGCTCACGTACTCGTTCCTGTATTGCGCCGGTTTTTATTAATGTCCATAACAGTAAGTAGGGAAAGTGGAGTCTTGATTCATGCCATTTAAAAGGAGATCACATTACTGAAAAGGAAGAGGATTTACCTTCTGACTACTCGGTTTCATTGAGCGATTTGCTCTCTTTGAGCAAATTAAATTGTGTGTGTATGTGTGTGTTTCTGTGTTTGTGTGTGTCTGTGTGTGTGTGTGCACGATCGCTCAGTTATCAGCTCAGACTGTTCAGTGAACCTGACGGCGTAAACTACAGGCCATCTCATTAAAGAGGATTCTCTCAAATCTCAAATCAGCCCAGACTTACAAGCACACACACACGCGCGCGCCAAGAGTTGTCTTCATGATGCCTTTGTCTGGTGTTTTGCTGCTGAAATGGCAGAAGAGAGCGTCCAGGCTTTCAGAAACTTTCGGAGAGCTCTAATCAGGAGCAGCTGAGTGTAAATCAGCAAGCACACACTTTCCTGAACACTGCTTGTTTTGGCTATGTGCACTAGAATATTCTGGGCTGAAACACTGTAGGCCCATCCAATTCCTTGAAATACTGCATGACATTTTTTTATGAAGCGATTTGGTATTTAAATATTTAGCTTTTAGCGAGTCTGTGATGTTATGTAATTATAAACAGAGTGGATGTTACTATATGAGTAGCTACACAGTGTGTAACATCAAGAATGCTAAAAAATATTGTTGCATCCTTGAGTGGTGATGATCACAAGGGTATTACTTCATAATTTATATTTCAGATTGTTTGATTAAGCCTGAGTGAGTGTGAGTGTGTGTGGTTGTCTGTCTATATGTGGGCCTGTGATGGACTGGCGACCTGTCCAGGGTGTACACCCCTGCGTTTCTCCCAGTGTGTGCTGGGATAGGCTCCAGCAGACCCCCGTGATCCTAATTAGATATAAAGCGGGTATAGAAAATGGATGGATGGATGATTAAGCCTGAGTAATGGGTTCTTGTCACTGATATTTTACATTTTCTGATATTTTTCTGATAAAGAAAAAGCAAACAAAAAACAAATAAAAAACACAAGTTAAAAAACAAATAAAAAACAAAACAAAAAACATACACATATGTATAAAAAATTATCTTTAAATAAATACAAAACAAGTAAAAAACAAAAACAAAAGAAAAACAATAAAACAAAGCAAAAAAAACACAAATAAAAAAATAAATAAAAAACAAACAGAAAACATACATCTATGTATATAAAGTTATATTTATATAAATACAGAACAAGTAAAAAAATAACTAAAAAAACAGAGCAAAAAACATATACATACATATGTATACATATGTATGTATATAAAATTGCATTTATATAAACAAATACATACATATACATATCTGTATATAAAATTATATATATATATATATATATATATATATATATATATATATATATATATATATATAAAATATATAAAAAATAAAGCAATTAAAAAAAACCAAACAACCCCCTCTCCTAAAAAACTAATTAAATCACTATTATTCATATTTGTATATAAAATATACAAAATAAATATTTTTGTTTTTTTTCCATACTTGTTTTCTTTTCTTTTCTTTTTTTACTTGTCTTCAGGAAATGATTCAAAATTTTTCACTAAATGCATAAAATAATGTGACGGCTATATAAAACCACCATGCTAGAGAGTGCACTGCAATCACCGGATAAAAGGCTAAAATTTAAACCTATTATAAATAGAGGTTTAATTAAGCATTAAGCATAATTACCATTGTTTTTAATGATTAAGCATAAAAAGCTAAATTAATCATAATAATTTATACAGCAGCACTGTTGAATTCCTGACCGCTCCTGAAGGGGTTTTTAATGCATCCTGAATTGTGTAATTTTTCTATGCCAGTTGTGTAGTATAAATAGTCGGAGTAGGGCAGAGTGTTTATGTTGAAAATTCCGACATGTAGAAGTGCACTTCAGATGCCTGAGATGATTGGCTTATTTAACCGTAAGTGTGGAATGTCTGATACTTTATACACTCGCAGCTCTATTTACATAGATTAAAAGGGGCAGGCCTAACAGATGCTGACGCTGGATAGGGGAAAAAAATTGACGTGGACAAGACGTCTTACAAATGTCTTTCTATATTAGCCGACATTGTGTGTTTTATTTATTTATTTAACAGTATTCGTCACAAAATAAAAAAGTGGTTTGTTTGAGATAATGTGTATGAGTTTATTTAGAGCTTCTTTACTATATTAAGCGAAAACTGACTAAAAGTACAGTAGAAGGAGACATTGTAAGCTTTGGAAATATTATGAAAATTGAATAAAATTCAAACAATGGAATTACACAAAATACAGAAAATACACACACACAAAATGCACACATAGTGTGTGTGTGTGTCAGCTGTAGGGGTTGGGTCTTTTCGAGAACATACTGGCACAGCATCTTGCGGATGAATAAACCGGACCATTACTCATCATAAACAGATTTAATCTCCTAGAGCACAGAAATGCTGATGGTGTGAAAGTGGCCGAGCTCGGCGGGAGAAGAGCTCCTTCAGCAACCTCTGACAGCTACATGCTCGCCCCGTCTTTAGCGTGATGCTAAGTCAACGTGAAGTTTCAGTCATCTAGCCTCGCAACGGAACCAGCTTCTTATAGATCCACTGACGGCGTGCGGTCTTTTGCTGTCAAAATCTCTTTTAAACAGGAGAATTGCTGACATTGTGCTGTGTTGTGAAGTGTTGAGCTGGGAGGATTTCACATGGATATGTTGACTAGGCTTGATCTGGTTAGGCTTGATCTATCTATTCAGTGTTTCTGTACTCGTTGAAACGGATATTGATAACGAAGCTAAAATGTGCTACCATTCAATGAGAAGCTCTTTATTTAGTTCGGTTTATGTCGCTTGGTGGTGTGTGCTGCTTACAATAAACTCCTCATGCTCCGGTTTAGGTTTAAGATCTTTAATGGAGTGTGTGAGGGTGAGAGAGCAAATTTAAGTGTGCAAAGCGGTATCGATAAACACAAGCACAGGATAACATGAATTGCGCTTTAACTCCAGTGTAGACTCGGCCAAGGAGACTCAGTGCTCGGTGAGTTGAACTGCTCATTCTCTCTCTCTCTCCCTCACCTTTTCTCTTTCTCTCTCCGAGCTACTCTTACCCCTTTCATTCTCTCTCTCTCTCTGAGCTTTTCTAACCTCTGTCTCTTTCTCTTACTGTGAGTGACTCTCACCCCCATCTCCATTTCTCTTTCTCTTTCGCTACTCTAATCTCTCTCTCTCTCTCTCTCTCTGAGCTATTTTAACCCCTCTCTCTCTCTCTCTCTCTCTCTCTCTCTCTCTGAGCTACTCTTACCCCTCTCTTTCTCTGTCTCTCTCTCTGAGCTACTTTAACCCCCCCCTCCATCTGTCTCTCTCTCTCCCTCTCTCTCTCTGAGCAACTTTAACCTGTCCCCTTCTCTCTCTCTCTGAGCTACACTTACCCCTCTCTTTCTCTGTCTCTCTCTCCCTCTGTCTCTGTCTCTCTCTCTGAGCTACTTTAACCCCCCCTCCATCTGTCTCTCTCTCTCCCTCTCTCTCTCTGAGCTACTTTAACCTGTCCCCTTCTCTCTCTCTCTGAGCTACACTTACCCCTCTCTCCATCTGTCTCCCTCTCCCTCTCCCTCTCTCTCTCTCTCCCTCTCTCTCTATCTATCTATCTTTGAGCTACTCTAATCTCTCTCTCATCTCTCTCTCTCCTTCTCTCTCTCTTCTCTAACGTTTTATAAAGTTATCTTTAGATTGTTAGGACGACGCTGTAGTATTATGTAAGCTATTTTAATGTTCTTAGTTCTGTGTTGTTTTGTGTAGCTCTGAGCAGCATGAAAGTTCCTAGAAGAACTTTATTTCATTTCAGTATATGCTGCTATAAATGACAATAAAAGCGGCTTGACTTTGACCTGTCTTTTTTATCGATTAACGTAGCATCGTATACTAGGGTTACGTCACATAGTATCACATTTTTATTATTATTTTTTTCTTCAAGAATGCATGTATGAGTACTACTAAAAGGGCACCATATACTAACTTAAATAAAATACTGTGTGGTCGTCCACCGTTTCCTTCTTGAACGCTGTCATATCAGGGGAAGTTCGATTTTTTTGTTGGTGATGTAGCCACCAGCTGCTTTTGCTGAGATGATTCTGTGTGTATGCAATAAGATTTGCCACGATCTTCAACCCAAAGTGTGTTTCATATTCACAAACACTCAACTCCACATATGGGAATGTTAGCCCTCTGTGTGTGTGTGTGTGTGTGTGTATTGCTTGCTCAGGCGAACGTCTGTTTGAATTCATTTAAATAGCTATTTTTTTTTCTCTGGGAAAACAATTATGACTGTCTTTACTCTCTGTGAAAAATTATGCAGCGCATGAAAGGAGAATGAATCACACAGAGATGACTGAGATGTACATGTGTGTGTGTGTGTGTGTGTGTGTGTGAGAGAGATCGAGAGAGAGAGAGAGAGAGAGAGAGAGAGAGAGAGCAAAGTTTACAGCAGAGAACATTTCATTGGCTGTTCATCTCCAGTGCTTATTTAGCTGCTCGCGTGTTTGTTATTACCCCGGAATGGCTGCTTTAAGCGTGTTAGCATAGCTAATCTCCTCTTGCATCAAAGGATGGTCTAATTTCTGGCAAACTAAGGCTGATGCTTTTGGATTTGTGTGGAAGTACAACAGCACCACCAATGACTGTTAATAATAAAAAAACAAAAAGGTATGAAGAACTGATTTCTTCCTAGTCCAGAGTATAGACTGCATTTGTGCTTCGTAGGTGTTAAAAAAATGAGAAGGAGGTTCATCGTTTAATCATTACTGATCATTTTTCCTCCTTTTGAATTCCTTTGAAGAAGAAAGTGAGAGTATACAGACTAAGAACACGTTGTCCGATCAAAGTGCAAGTTAGACAAAAGGATAGACGAGAGAACAGAAGAAAACAGAACAGAACAGAACGGTATGTGTTCTCACTTCCTCTTTTATTATGTGTGTGTGTGTGTGTGTGGTTGTATCATACAAGTCACAGGCACCGGAGTGACAGATTGTCATAATCACCTCAGCCGTGTCTGTTAATTACCTCCAAAAGACTTGAGAGAGGAGCAGCAAAGTGAGGAGGTTAGAGATTAAAAGACAGAGACAGACAGAGCGGCGTTATGATCGTAGAAGAATTTAAAGACTCAGACGCATCCAGTCATATTATATGCATCTGTTAAATATACACAATGTCTCAATGTGTCTGGCATAACATTATGAGCACTCAAGGTGAAGTGAATAACACTGATTATCTCCTCATCATGGCACCTGTTAGTGGGTGGGATATATTAGGCAGCAAGTCAACATTTTGTCCTCAAAGTTGATGTGTTAGAAGCAGGAAAAATGGACAAGAGTAAGGAGTTTGATGAAGGACCAAATTGTGATGGCTAGACGACTGGATCAGAGCGTCTCCAAAACTGCAGCTCTTGTGGGGTGTTCCCGGTCTGCAGTGGTCAGTATCTATCAAAAGTGGTCCAAGGAAGGAACAGTGGTGAACCGGAGACAGGGTCATGGGCGGTCAAGGCTCACTGATGCACGTGGGGAGCGAAGGCCGTGTGATCCGATCCAACAGACGAGCTACTGTTGCTCAAGTTAATGCTGGTTCTGATAGAAAGGTATCAGAATACACAGTGCATGATGGATCAGGGCTGTTTTGGAAGCAAAAAGGGGGACCAAAACGATATTAGGCAGGTGGTCATAATGTTATGCCTGATTGGTGTATATCACGTACAGCCAAATTTACTTTTGTGTGTTTAAGCAGAGCTTTAAAAGGCTTTAAATATACCGGTTTATGAAAATATTTAAACACTATGCTTGTAAAAATCAAGCACTATTATGTACATTCATGCAGAATTTATTTCAGGGAAGTTTAGTGTAGCTGGAAGCTGTCAGGAAATAGACATGGAGAAAGTATGGGAAAAAGTACTGAGAAATTTACATTAATACTGCCTCATCAAATGTTTATTTTTTACTCAAGCGTCTTGCGTGAAAACATCATTAATCTCTTATTTTCCTTGTTATATTCATGAACTAACACTACACAGTTTCGCTAATAAATGAATATCATGAAGTAACTAATGACTAAAATTTACCATTAGCTAGAATCTGACTAGCTAGCTAGCTAGCCTGGGTAATTTCTGGTAGCTACTCGAATTGATGCTAGTCTAACTTGGCATTAGCAAAGAAAACAGGCTAGTCAGCTAACCATAGAGCTAAACATGCTTCTTCAAATGACCTCAGCATGCTTCAAGGAGACTTTTTATGTCCGTTTTTGTTTACTCTAGCGTTTTACTGAGGTAAAATGTTTAGAAAATCCTCAATTTCGACACTTCAGACTAGCGGATTAGTCTGATAGCTCTCATATTAGCTGCATGAGAAATGACAAATTGGGACAATTTCTGCTAGTTTATTTATTTATTTAAGTATTTCTATCGATATTTAAGTATTATAATGAAATAAAATAACTCAAACATTTTCCATCTCTACTGTAGCATGTAAATCTGCTTTGAAACACCAACAGTCCCCACAGCACTGCTGCTTCTCTCTCTCTCTCTCTCTCTCTCTCTCTCTTTCTTATTTCATTTTCGCTAATTTATGTGTATTTATTTTTAGTCATGAATTGAAATTCCATTAGTCACTGTAGGTGTATTTATTTAACATTTACATAAATGTCAATTAATACATGGGATAACTTACTTTGTTAAGATTATTATGGTTTTATTAATGGCTCGTTTAACATGTGTTGCCGTTAATTAGCGCAGCAAATAACAAGGGTAGAAGAAAAGGAGACTGACATGATGACGGGGGGAAAAAAAACGATGGAGGGAAAAGATTTTGTTTATTTAGTTAGACTGTATTAGTGAAATCAGATAAAAGTGATCGTGTTACAGGATAGATATATCCGTGGATGAATTGTGGTGTGTGTGTGTGCATAACTAACATTAAACTGATATTAATCTACTGGTTCCCAGCTGCACCATACACACACACACACACACACACAGATCAACAGATAGCATTCCTAATACAGTACAGCAGAGGTTGTAACCCGTGAGCACTCAAATCAAATTACAAATTTCCAGGCCATCACCAAGGTCAAGTGAATGATGTAACTGTACAAGAATTTGAGAATTTCCTTTCCCTATATAGGGCATGTCACAATAATGTATCCAATAATGCATATCTAACACATGTCATAGGAAGCCAAAATGGCTCCATTAGCAATTTAAAAACACCACTGAGACCATTACAGGTGAGAGCACATCTGTTTCCTGTACTGCGATCATCTGATCCGTTTACAGCATAAAACAGACTCGTCTGAGTGCCGATAATTACCTTAAACTCTGTTTTCCTGTGGAGACGCTCCGAAGCGTTCTTCTACCAGTTCCTGTGTTGTTGGAAATGAGTGATGTGGATATGTGAAACAGGATGTGACATCATTCTCTGGAACAATGGATTTAATGTGATAATCATATGGAAGACCGGCATCTGGATAGCGATGTGATTCTGTATATTTGGCTTTCTGTATATTTCTACCAGTAATATTTCCATTTCCAAAAAAATGGAAATGAGATTGAATTCAGAATGTGTCACAGTGAGCAAAATTGGAGATTCATTTAATTTATGGAATAATCGTAAAACTGTATGTTGATATGAATATACAGTGCATATTTGTATGTATATAAAGTAGTTAGCAGAATCATAGACACCACAACTCTACACTACAACAAAGTGTTTTCATTCCTTATTTATTCTACATAGCTATAGCAATGGCACAATTCTGCTAGGTCACCGCTTTCCTCCATTAACTCACCTTTTTCCGCCCTGTCCTTAATTTGTCATTGTTTAACCTGACTAATACACGTATGACCTGGTAGATGTAAAAGGCGACAGAGGATCCGAAAACTAATAATTTGCGGTGAATAAAATGAAAAGAAATACATTTCTTTCATTAAGGATGATAAAGTGGAGTACGGTAAACAGGCTAAGGTACGTTTTTTTTAATAATAAAAATAATTTTAACAATAAATAAAAGATGGATGCAAGATTATAAACGTGAAACAAAATTGTAACATAAATTTTATTTAATTATGTGTGAATGAATTGATGGGCCTCCTGGTGGTCCAGCGGCAGGATCCCGTGCTCTCATTGTCGCGGCCCGGGTTCGATTCCCAGGCAGGGCGCTAACACAGCCCCTAAAGAGTTAACTCTCAGTGCCGGTCCCCAGCCCGGATAAAAATTGGAGGGCTTGAGATACGAAGGGCATCCGGCGTAAAACCTGTGCCAAATCATGCGGATCGAATGATCTGCTACAAACAGTGGACCCTGCCATTGCGCAGGACTAACACTAGGATATGTGGGAATGAACTGATATGAATCATCTGAACAGAAGTCATGTGACGCTATCAAGAATATTTTCATATAAATAAATTTTCTAAATTTTCACCAAATTTAAGATATTTAAATTGACCATCGTTGAAGAAAACAGCACTGAGTGCAACACATGACTGCGCTGCTAGTTGCTAAGAGATGCTGGTTCTACAGTAGATGCAGTAGTTCTTAGTGCAGTGTGACTCATTATAGAGACTAATGCCGTGGGAAGGTGCTTATACTCCAGGACTCCAATCCTAAGTTAAATGTTAATTAAATCACCAGTCAGCTCAGTCTAACAGAATGGTGACAACAAACCACCATTCAGGTCTAATCACACGTGTAATGCTTTTTGCTGAAGCTCTGTGCTTGGGGAAATAAAAATATTTTTCTCCGTGACAGAATTCTAGCCTTAATTCAGGGTAGCCTGCACATGGATGTGGTTAACGACACCACGCTGCTGACGGAAAAGTCACAGATCGGCTTTAACAGATGGTACTATTGCAAATTGCTTTCCACGCAAAATAGGCGACAGCAGGGTCGCATCGCTGTTCGCACTACGTGACGTCCGATTACGCTTTCTGACACACTTCGAATTCAATGTCACCTCCGACGGCTTCGAAAATTTGCACTATTGGATCATTTCAATGGTATTTTCTTTCTTTTACTTTGAATCGGATTTCACTTTGTTAGCGACTTCTGCATGAGCGTTTGCGATAAATGCAGCAAATGCTACAATTCATGGCTGGTGTACGTCATATGCCCGACTTTAGCAAATCACAGGTGTGCTGCAAATTTCCTACAGAGTCTGAAAGTGTCCCTAAATACATCAGTACTGAACTAGCTGGAAAAAACTTTTTTTTTTTTTTTTTTTTTGTGACCTTGCTTTTAGCTTTCAGATATATTCTCCTTTCAAAAACACCCCTGACCATTTATAAAGCCATTTACTATGGAAGCCCATTTCTGCCAGGAATAAAAGAAAGAAAAAAAGGTCATTGCATATTTTTCAGCATGTCAAAATTCCAATTTATCTCATTTTTAAAAAAATATTTTCTCATAATTTTGAATATCTCAAAATGGTCAGTGTTTATCTCCTAAATTCTGACAGTTTCAGGAATTGTGAATTTCATATCTCAGATTTGAGTCATTCTTTCAAAACACATTATCTCAAAATTCTTGCTTATTATCTCGATTTATCACCTCATAGTTGTCACCTCATATTTCTGACATATTATGTCAATTTGGGGATTTGTTATCTTAGAAATCATAAAATCTAGACCAAATATCACAAGATGGTTTTCTTGCTATCTGGTGACTTATTATCTCAAAACATTATCTCAAATTCTGACACGTTAACACTCAAAATACTGCTTTATCTCAAATTTCTCTCATTGAATTTTTTGATAACAGAATTCTAACTCTATCTCCTTATCTCAAAATTCTGAAATATGATCTCAATATTTTGACACCTCTGCAAATCTTTACTTACTATCTCAGAATTCAAATTTTTAAAAAAATCATCAAATTCTTCAAAATCATGACCTATTGTCTCATAAATCCTTTTCTCATAAATCGATTGATTAACTCGATTTTGTAACTTTGATGGATTATCTCATAATTCTGACTTCTTATCTCGGACGTCTGCCACACTATCTCGAAATTCCGACTTGTTATCACAAACTTTGGCTCATCTAAAAATCTAGACTTACTTTCAAAATTCTGGCATTTTTATCAAAATTCGGAAACATGAGATAAGACAGAATTTTGTGACAGTAAGTCAACTTGTTTTTTTTTTCTTTTGTTCCTGGCACCGTGAGAGTAGAAAATAAAAAGATATGAAATTACAAGTGAAATGCTGCAGATCTATCGTACACTATTATTATTTGTACAGCACAAGAACAGTAGTTGTGTCATTACCTTTGACCGATCCCTTTGATAGATTACCTATAATTTCTGTGGGTTTTTTTACACCCTCACTCTTCCCTTCTGTCTTTTGTTTCCTTTCCTAGTCATATTTTGTGGCTTTGTTTCACTAATCACCCTTATCTGCCACTCTTTCTCCACTAAATGCCCCATTTCTGCTCTCTCCTTATAAGCTGCTGTTCTAGTTTAAGCAGATCAAGCTTAGAAAGTGCAATTAATTGAAGCACAGGGAGTGGGCGTCTCTCTCAGTGTGGAATCAGTGCCAGCAAACACTGATTAGAAAGTTTGCACCATTGTGTGAGTGGGTAATGAAGCTGTCTGCTGCAAAATGCCATTTACTGCCAACTCTCGGCAAACTGCACCAATCAAACACACCAATCCCACATCTCGCGCTCTCTAGGGGTATTTGTGTGTGTAATTGTTGGCATGTCTGTCTGTCTGTGTATGTGTTAATGAATGCCAGTGATGCTGTCTGTCTTATGTGCTACATCTTTGCCTCTCTAGATGTACTTCAAGGCGAAGTCCTTTCAAAAAATCCTGGCCCTGTATTGATAGGATTCGAATTTTTTTTTTTTCCTCCCTCTGTATTCATGTGTCACATGAAAACGCATCCAAAGCTCATTAGGGCTTAATGAGATTTCGTACTGATACCTGGCGCATTTTGCTTCCGTTTGCTTGTGCTGGAGCTGTGACATGCTTCAGGCACGTGAGATGAACGATGAAAAGTCACTCTGAAACCACAGGAGAGAGAGAGAGAGAGAGAGAGAGAGAGAGGAGGAAGTGATAGAATTACATACAAATCTGTCTCTGTTGTTGACAGTGAGTGAGTATTGAACTTTTTACCATTTACAGATTTTTTTTATTACTGCTATAATAATAATAATAATAATAATAACAACAACAACAACAACAATAATAATAATAATAATAATAATAATAACAATAATAATAATAATGTTATTTGTTTTGCATTTTATGTATTATTTACTTATTATGTATTTTATATTTATCTTATTTATTTAATGTTTTATATTTTATTGATTGTAAGCCATTTTTAAGGCATGTGTAAATTTTGCAATAAATAAAATAAACTTGGTAATAAAACAAATGATGATATTATTATTATTATTATTTATTATTTTTTATTATTATTATTATTATTAAACTGCTGAACATAAAATATATATAACAAATTATTTTTTTCTGGAGTTTCCTTTTCAATTCACATTCTGGTAAAAAATGTTTCTGTATTTATTTCACTAATATTTGGAGCGTCTGTGAGATTTACAATTACAGAATTGTGTACATGTGGCCACGATGTTTTCTTATAGATTCGGCCTCTAAATTCTTCCCCCCTGCTGCCTGACAACCTTGTGACAGATTTGGTGTGGACTGCAAAAAAAGAAAAAGAAAAAAAAAACATACAGTGCATGTGCTGACGCTAGGGAATCAAGAACCGAGGAACAAAAAAGCCTAATACACACACAGACACACACACACACACACACATACACACACACACACACACACACTGACGTCAGGGATTCAGCAGTGGCACTCGCTGCTCTGGGTCTCCCAGAGGGACTCTGTTCTCTCTGATTCTTGTTTCCTTACCAGCCTTTAACAGAACAGTGCTCTCATATGGGTTCATTTTTTAATCTGGGATGCTGTTGAGGTGTACAGAGTGTTATTTAAAGGAATATATGTGCTGTTCTCAGTATCTTTCTTCCAGAATTTGTAAAAAAACAAAGTCACGACTTTAATCTTGAGTGGTGTTTATTGTAATGAAAATCTGAGTTGACTTACCTCTTCGTTTATTTTCGCTTTACTTAACAACTTCCTACATTACCCACAATGCCGTTATCGGTGCCAGTTGTAGTACGTAGCACTCTCTTCATCTCTATCTGAGGCGGCGGGGCTTTAGTACTTTAGCTCTCTCACCTCCTCACTCACTGTTCAAACAGATCAGCTTCCAGGTCTTCAAGTTTTATTTTACTTGCTGAGGCGTATTGTATAGCTGCACTGCATTGCGGAACATTCTGGAACGTTCACACCGATGTCTCCATAACAGTTATGCTTTAGTTTGAAATTATTAAGACATCGAGGACAGTTATTATAGCAAAACCTGGAATTTTTATTTCTTATTAAACACCAGCTGAACTAGGAAACCAAAGTCTCCCTGTGACATCATCAAATTAGCATCAGAATCATACTGTAAATACACCAATCAGGCATAACATTATGACCACCCACCTAATATTGTGTTGGTCCCCCTTTTTCCTACCAAAACAGCCCTGACGCACCATGCACTGTGACACCTTTCGATCAGAACCAGCATTAACTTCTTCAGCAATTTGAGCAACAGTAGCTCGTCTGTTGGATCGGATCACACGGGCCAGCTTTCGCTCCCCACGTCCATCAGTGAGCCTTGGCCGCCCATGACCCTGTCACCGGTTCACCAATGTTCCTAGTTTGGACCACTTTTGATAGAAGCTGACCACTGCGGAGCGGGAACACCCCACAAGAGCTGCGGTTTTGGAGATGCTCTGATCCAGGGGTCTATCCATCACAATTTGGCCCTTCTCAAGCTCAAACCTCAAATCCTTACGCTTGTCCATTTTTCCTGCTTCTAACACATCAACTTTGAGGACAAAATGTTGACTTGCTGTCTAATATATCCCACCCACTAACAGGTGCCATGATGAGGAGATCATCAGTGATACTCACTTCACCTCTCACTGCTCATAATGATCAGTGTATTTCATACTGAAATGTATTCCAGGATGAAGATTTCCTTTAAAAGCTTTCAAAATGACCATAGCAGTGGGACGAAGGGATTTTTTCCAGAGGGAGGAAGGAAGTCGGAAGGAAAACACCATCAACACACGCCCTTAAAAAGTGACATTTTCTTTCACACACACTTTGGAAACCACGGCCAGAGTGCATTCCATTAATCATGTACACTTAACATCCAGTCCCTGTTTTTCAAATGCAAACTGTGCACCTGCTGCTGCTGCAAAAAAAATAAATAAAAAAGCAGGTTTGTGTAATGATGTAATAAGATGTTTGTCACGCATCGCCGCTTTGAGTCCTAATCAACACTTTCCCGCCAACAATATTCTGATCATTTGTCGAATGTGATTAAATTCACGGAGTGTTGCATTCACGCTCTTATTACAGAAATTATATTCTTCCACGAGATGCCAGTCTCGCACAAACGAGTCTCGGGGAGAGAAAAACTTTTCTTGGAAAGATGCTTATAGAGATTTACCTGGAATCTCATCAACACATAACTGTAGAATGGTGTGATTTCCTATAAATAAAAAAAAAAAAAAAATTATTGGCACCCTTCAATCAAATGACCCAAAAATAAATAAGCTACTAATGTCATTAATGATGCTTTGAATTCCTCATATAGAGACGTATATACAGAGATATATAATATCTCCTCCCTTTTCAAAATTATTAGCACCCTTTATGAAGATGAGCTGCACTTACAGACGCTTTAATAGAAAGCTGAATTCGATGGATTCCTATTTTTTGGCTGTTGTCGCTCATCAGCCACACATTTTCATTTCTGAGATGCTTTTCTGCTTTACCACAGCGGTAAAGAGTGATTACTGAAGCTTTCCTGTCAGTCCAGTATGATACTCTTTTCTGACCCCTTTCCCAATTCTGATGTTTGATTTAAATATTAACTGAAGCACTTGACCCGTATCTAGACAGTTTTATTCATTGCACTGCTTCCACATGACTGGTTGATTTGGATTGGATAAAAGAGTACAGGTGTTCCTAATAAAGTGGCTGGAAAGAGTATATATATATATATATAGCAACACATGGAATGAGTGATCATTTCTGCTTCAGCATATGGAGACACACAATAGTGCTTTCTATCTGCCTCATCCTTCCTTCCTTGCTTCCGTTTTCTGTCTATTTTTATCTATCGTTCTGTTTTCTCTGACACTTTTCCTTTCTTTCTTTCTTTCTTTCTTTCTTTCTTTCTTTCTTTCTTTCTTTCTTTCTTTCTTTCTTTCCTACCTTTCTTTTTCTGTCTCTTTCTTCCTTTTTCTTTCTTTCTTTCTTTCTTTCTTTCTTTCTTTCTTTCTTTCTTTCTTTCTTTCTTTCTTTCTCTTCATTCGTTCGTTCCTTCCTTCCTCCCTCACTCTCTCCCACCTCATTCGTTCGTTTGTTCCTTCCTTACTTTCTTTTTCTGTCTTTCTTCTGTTTTCTGTCTCTTTCTTTCTTTCTTTCTTTCTTTCTTTCTTTCTTTCTTTCTTTCTTTCTTTCTTTCTCTCTCTCTCTCTCTCTCTCTCTCTTCATTCATTCCTTCCTTCCTTCCTTCCTTCCTCCCTCACTCCCTCCCACCTCATTCGTTCGTTTGTTCCTTCGTTAATTCCTTCCCTTCTTTTTCTGTTTATTTCTTCCGTTTTCTGTCTCTTTCTTTCTTTCTTTCTTTCTTTCTTTCTTTCTTTCTTCTTTCTTTCTTGCTTTCTTTCTTTCTTTCTTTCTCTTCATTTGTTCCTTCCTTCCTTCCTTTCTTTTTCTGTCACTTTCTTCTGTTTTCTGTCTCTTTCTTTCTTTCTTTCTTTCTTTCTTTCTTTCTTTCTTTCTTTCTTTCTTCCTTCCTATTATATTATATTTTACATTATTCTTGATAAGCTATGGCCTCAAAATAATATATTCTAACAAAAATAGTTTCTCTGATTTGCTTGAGAAAAAATAAAATACCTCATTGTGTGTAATCATTTTATTTTTATTTTCTAATGTTTGCCCAATTAATCCTTTCTACTCAGGCACCTAATGTGTCCTGCTTTTCTGAATAAATAAAGCTAATTCACAGCAAAGCACCGGTATCAGCTTTTGAAAGCCACCCAGGTTACTGTTGGAAAAACACCTTTTGTTCAGGGATGTTGCACTCTGGAAACAGCTCAGCGTTCGCCAGCTCCTGGAGGCCCGCCTGTACTGCACATTTGTTTTCCCCCCAATGTAACACACCTGACTTAGATTAGCTCATTATCCTGCTGTTTAGAAGCTGAATCTGGTGTGTATAGAGCATGAACTGTTCAGTGCACAGGGATTTGAGTTGTTTGGAAACACTGAATATTTCA
The DNA here is from genome assembly GCF_019097595.1 of Hemibagrus wyckioides. Taxonomy (NCBI): domain Eukaryota; kingdom Metazoa; phylum Chordata; class Actinopteri; order Siluriformes; family Bagridae; genus Hemibagrus; species Hemibagrus wyckioides. The sequence continues at coordinate 12,928,803 of NC_080738.1, read as the reverse complement.
CTACTAACAAATCTGTTATTTTGTGTATTTTGTGTGTTCAGGTGACGCCGTAGCCGCCTACAACTTTCCCCAGCTTCAGCTCAGTCTGTTTGCCTCCACCAGCCAGATCTGATACCTGTATTGGCCAAAAAGGAGCAAAAAAAAAGGGGTGGGGCCATGTGGGCGCTTCGGATGCTCCTGTTGGCCAGCCTGCTGGGCCCTGCGTCTCTGGGTGAGTAATCGTCCCTACAGACCTTGGACTAATTCATAAAACAGAATTATGAGATGTCTTACAACTGAGTGCTAACGTAGATGGCTAAACAGGAAAATATCCCTGAAGCTTAGCTAATGAATTCTGCCAGCACCGGAGAGTGATAAATTAATTTGAATTTAGATTAAGCTCCACTTTGGGAGTAAGAGAAGAGTTGGTAGACTGAACGCTGGTCTTAAAGATGTTAATTTGATAGTGTGAAGTCATTAATGAAGATCGGAACAGGTTGGATGAATTTTAAGTGTGTTTGCATGCATCGTGTTTACAAAATAGTTCAGATCATTTGTTTTGTGTTCTTCTCAGCAGCCGGTTGGCATTCGGTTTTTCGTTTTTTTTTGTGTGAAACACACTTGTTCCCTTGCTACGTAAAGTACACTAGCGTATCACTGTAACTGCTGTGCTGAGAGTGATCTCCTGTCAAAATAAAATCCAGTCAGCAGTAGTCCGATAGCGGTTCCTTTCTGTTAAAGGACAGAGTACATTGTGCAGCTAAGAAACAGTTCTTGTATTATATACTTTTGAATATACACTGCATTGCCAAACGTTTTTAGACACCCCTTCAAATCATTGAATTCAGGTGTTGTTTTTCAGGGGTTGGGCTCAGCCCCTTAGTTCCAGTGAAAGGAACTCAGCATACCAAGACATTTTAGACAATTTCATGCTCCAAACTTTGTGGGAACAGTTTGGGGATTGTTTCAACATGACTGCACACCAGTGCACAAAGCAAGGTCCATAAAGACATGGATGAGCGAGTTTGGTATGGAGGAACTTGACTGGCCTGCACAGAGTCCTGACCTGTGAAGGGATCATCCCCAAACTGTTCCCACAAAGTTGGAGGCATGAAATTGTCCAAAATGTCTTGGTATGAAGCTGAAGCATTAAGAGTTCCTTTCACTGGAACTAAGGGGCCAAGCCCAACCCCTGAAAGACAACACCTGAATTCAATGATTTGGAGGGGTGTCCCAAAACTTTTGGCAATACAGTGTAAAGGGTAGATTTGGACTAAGATATAAAGCACAAGGAATAGGACAAATTACTGATACACACCACGGCTCAAACGAAATCAAATGGACCAAAGATCTCTTTCCTGCACCACAAAAACTCAAAAACAAAAACAACCAAATGGACCCAAACTGTTGAAACGCCCTTATGGGCTCATGGATCTTGGTGTTGTATCTGGCTGCTGTGCCTGAGGTTAAATCCTGCGTCCTCTTTGTCCTTGTTCATGTGAGTGATATTGCCCAGACGCTGTATTGTGGTGGCGGATTGGGCGTGTACGTTGTTGTTCGAGCGTCCAGACCCTGCCAGATTTACCACGGAACCACCCTAAATCACAATACCCACACTTATTCCTGGAAAAGCCTGATTGCTGTGGTGGAGGTAGACACTGTGCATGTGAAAAACTATTAAAAGGATGCAAGGGAAATATTGTTTGTAGAAATAATAAGCAAAGAGGTCTCTCTGTGTCTCTTCATATCCTTTATCATCAGCCTGTGTCGTGAGTGTATATATATATATATATATATATATATAAATAAAATGATTGAGAGAGAGAGAAGAGCAGAGAGGGAGAAGGAGATGTAGAGTGAGTGTATGAGATGAGATAAGGCCCCACAGGCTGGTGCAAGAAGAAGACGCCAACTCTCCAAAGTGACACACATTTTTCATAATGTGAGTCTGACACATGCTGGGCTATGAATGGATTTGGCCACACAGGGGAACGAAAGGAAGAGAGAGAGAGAGAGAGAGAGGGAGGAAGGAAGCAAGGAAGGTATCTCTGTGTGTTATTGGATTGTAGGTGTGAGAGCTAGCTTGGAATACCACTGACAAGTATTTAAACCTCTTTAATTCAATTAGCCTTTGTTTTCATTCCCTTATCACCTCGACCTCTGCAACCGGAAGTGGGAGTCTGCTCTGATTGGCTGATTATCTGAGCTTAAGATTATCTTTCTTTCTTTCTTTCTTTCTTTCTTTCTTTCTTTCTTTCTTTCTTTCCATTTTTCTGTTTCTTTTTAACTAACTCTTTTTTTCTATTTCCCTCTCTACCTCTTTCCTCCATTTTCTTTCTTTCTTTCTTTCTTTCTTTCTTTCTTTCTTTCTTTCTTTCTTTCTTTCTTTCTTTCTTTCTTTCTTTCTTTCATTCTTTCCATTTTTCTGTTTCTTTTTAGCTAACTCTTTTTTTTCTATTTCCCTCTCTACCTCTTTCCTCCATTTTCTTTCTTTCTTTCTTTCTTTCTTTCTTTCTTTCTTTCTTTCTTTCTTTCTTTCTTTCTTTCTTTCTTTCTTTTTTTCTTTCTTTCTTTCTTTCTTTCTTCAACTGCCTTCTTTTTAACCTTTACCTGTCTCTTTCTATCTCTCTTTTTTCCTCTCTATATATTTCTTCTTCCCTTTTCTTTCTTTCTTTCTTTCTTTCTTTCTTTCTTTCTTTCTTTCTTTCTTTCTTTCTTTCTTTCTTTCTTTCTTTCTTTCTTTCTTTCTTTCTTTCCCTTCCTTCCTTCCTTCCTCCTTTAACAGTTCTGTACTTGAAGAGTTTCTCCATTACACGAGGTTCCCAAAAGTCACAGAACACTAGACCCATTAAACCTCTTACACCCCTTTCAGAAACAAACACTCTCATTCTCACATCTGCTTCCTTCCTCATCTTACTTTTCTCCATCTCAGTCATTTTCTTCTTTCCTGCTCTCTCTTCTCACTACTCATCTCTCTCTCTCTCTCTCTCTCTCTTTCTCTCTCACTCACTACTCCTCATTCGCCCACACTGCGCTCACTCTTCTTTACTCATGCTTCTTGTCTTAATTGCTTTCTCTTTTCTTTTCTTTTTTTCATTTTCACACTTTTTTCATCTCTTTCTTCCTCTCTTAATTGCTTTCTAGCTTTTCTCTCTGTCTCCATTCAGTCTGTTTTTCCCCTTTATCTCTTATCTTGTTATCCATGTCTCCCCCATCGGTCCTCCTTAATTTCTTTCTACATCCACTTCTTTCTTTCTTTCTTTCTTTCTTTCTTTCTTTCTTTCTTTCTTTCTTTCTTTCAAGTTGTCTGTCTCTTTTTTTATCTATCTCTCTTTTTTTCACTATTTCTTCTTCCTTCCTTCCTTCCTTCCTTCCTTCCTTCCTTCCTTCCTTCCATCTTTCCTTCCTTTCTTCCTTCCTTCCTTCCTTCCTTCCTTCCTTCCTTCCTTCCTTCCTTCTTTCCTTCCTTCCTTCCTTCCTTCCTTCCAAACTTCCTTCCAAACCACACCACATGCTCTCACATTAACCACTAGGACAGTGACGGTGCTACCGGTAGCTCCATAGCTACTCCTCTACTACACTAGAGTGATTTGGGACAGGTTTTTTTTTCCAGTCCACTGCCCCCTGCTGGTGTGGAGAATATAGTTTCCCCCCTCCTATTTGTTCAGAATGTACCCAATGTGACGTCGTCTCTTCATCAGCGTTTCTTCAGACATCACAGGGCAAAATGGATAAAAATAGTTTTCTGTCAATCAGGATATTTTAGCCTGTCTGCCAGTGTTAATTAATTTCCTATTTCGGGGCAGTCGTTAATACCGCACGGGCCTCTGAGTGTTCTCTAAACTCATCGAATTAATTTCACTGATGCCTCTTCACCGTTGTATTAATTAGAGAAATTTCTACGTTTTGTCTTCGTGTGCGCGGTTCTTATTCTTCGATTAATATAAAAATATATACCGCAGGACACGGCTGGTGCAGTAGAGGCTTTAATACTTTAATACGGGATGGCAGATAAAATACGATTCTCTTCATATGAAGAGTAGTGTGGCTGTAAAAATGTTTGATCGTTCAGATCTCTGGGGCCCGTTTAGGGGGGGTGGGACTTCTGGGTTCTGCTCGCTCAGCATTATTATTTGGAAAAAAAAAATGAGAGAGGAAAAAGATGCGAGGATAAAAACAGGAAACAGACATGGTGTATTATGATTGCTCCATGCTAGAATGTGAGTTAAGGTTTGTAAATCTGTAAAAAGGGAAAAAAGCTTTGAATTTAAAGTCCACTGGGGCACAAACATTACATTTCATGTACATTTAAGATGTATATGGGTTCATATTGTGTAGGGGGGGAGAGAGAGCAAGAGAGAGAGAGAGAGAAATTCTCATACCGACACACCCCAGAAGAGTGGGAATAGCAGCTCTGGCTCTCGGCTAGCGGATAGAGGCAGGATGGATCATATCTTCAGTGTAATAAAACTGCAAGACGGTCAATTCAGCAGAGGGAAGCATGAGTCAGAAACCATGTGGGCGGATTTCTGTCAATGAAATGTGTGAACACAAAATTGACCCCGCTTGTGTCTGGCGTTTTAGATATCTGGGAATAGAAAGGTAATACCCTGGAAACCATCCATTGCTTTTTGTCAGACAGATTTTTAATATGGTCAGCATTGACTTGTGCACGTGGTAGGCAAAGCGCACAGGGACTTTTAGCACGGGAACAATAAGAGGACTTGCGCTGCTTTTGGGAAGGGTGTTGTGACCGTTATTGATGTTTTACCGTATATAGTGGTATCGTGGGAAATGTTATTTCCGAACGGTGGGGTTATGGGGGAGGATGGAAGAAAGAAAGAAAGCAGAGTGTTTAGGTGGAATTTGTTAGTAGTTAAATGGGTCATATCTGAGGAGAATTTTAGTTTTCTACCGAGATGCGAATTCTTGATTCTGATTGGTCCTTAGATTGGTGTGGATGTGAATTCTCAATTCTGATCAGTCCTTAGAGAAGTGTGGATTAATGCCGTATTCCTGGTGGTAACTTGCAAGTCGTAATTTTGCAAGTGTGAATTCTCGATTCTCTCCTTAGAGAGATGTGGATGTGAATTCTCAATTCTGATCGGTCCTCAGATGGGTGTGGATGTGAATTCTCGATTCTGATTGGTCCTTAGATTGCTGTGGATGTGAATTTTCGATTCTGATTGGTCCTTAGGAAAGTGTGGATTAATGCTGTATTCCTGTTGGTAACTTGCCAGTCTTAATTTTGCAAGTGTGAATTCTCGATTCTGATTGGTCCTTAAAGAGGCGTGGATGTGAATTCCTGATTCTGATTGGTTCTTAGAGAGGTGTGGATGTGAATTCTCAATTCTGATTGGATTAATGCTGTATTCCTGGTGGTAACTTGCAGGTCATAATTTTGCTTCTGTGAATTCTTGATTATGATTGCTCCTTAGAGAGATGTGGATGTGAATTCTCAATTCTGATTGGTCCTTAAAGAGGTGTGGATGTGAAGTCTCGATTCTGATTGGTCCTCAGTGAGGTGTGGATGTGAAGTCTCGATTCTGATTGGTCCTTAGAGAGGCATAGATGTAAATTCTTGATTCTGATTGGTCCTTAGTGAGGTCTATATGTGAATTCTCAATTCTGATTGGTCCTTAGAGGAGCGTGGATGTGAAATCTTGATTCTGATTAGTGTGGATTAATGCTGTATTCCTAGTGGTAACTTGCAAGTCATAACTTTTTTGTGTCTATTAGTGCCTACCAGTGCTGATCCTCGTTAATGAACTTCTTAGACCTGGACTAGGCAACGTAACGCATGTCACGACTCGAGGCAAAGTCAGATGCAGATTTTATTGTTCAAAAACACAACTAAAGCTTTGAGTCAGAACAAAATGGTCAATACATACAGGCTAGGATCAAGACTATAGAAAACATGGCAACAAACACACTCAACATCAACAGAAGCTTGAGAATACTGCCTTGTTTTTGTGCTTCTGGAATGATCCTACTTCCCACTTCTGAAGAGGTAATTACGAGTATGTTGTATTTACATGCTTTGTTGTTGGATAGGACATAGATGACAGCAGGTTCATTCATCTTTCTCTCTTTCTTTTCTTATTGATTTTACTTTTATTCTGACGGCATTACATATAACTCAGTTAGCGTGCTTGCTGACGCGAAAAGAATGCAATCAAAACCACCGCCATGTTGAAAGGTTAGGACTTTTTTTTAGAAAATTTTTGCACTCGTAATTCCGACGGGATCGTTTATGTGTAACTTCCTAGTTATGATAATTCCATGCAGGCAGCATAAGGCACTGAAAAACAGAAACTTCTTATCAGGGAGAAACAGGACACAGGTGACAGTGACTGGTCCATGTGATGTTCCAGGGCTGATGGGAATTGCACTACAGCACTGATTCGGAATAACCTCGACAACACCACTGCATCATTTATTATTTTCCTAAAACAGCACAACCTGTCCTGTTTTATTTCCGCACTGACTGATGGCACGATGTTGAATTTCATTTACAAGAGAAATCAACTTTTTCCTCATTCACGCATACACTCGAATATTCCTCAGGGTTGTTTGGTATCCAGTTTATTAACGCCGACATGTCTCGCGGTGTCGTTTTCTCAGGAAATCGTCACTCTATGGTGAGATCGCTAAATTAAGCATCGATCTTGACGGGGACGTGTAAAACGCTACGGCTGTTTGTGTTTACGATGCTGCTTCTGCTGTCTTTCTCCCCCCTGTGCTCAGTCTTTTGCCTTATCAATATTTCAGCTTGTTGCTAATATCCTGCTCATTTGCCGTCTTTCAAGGTACATCGGGCTGGATTAGAAAATATATTTTTATTTATTTATTTATTTTTAAGGATTGAATGAATAGCACGGTGCACGATTCCAAACAAACCAATTACTCTAAAGCTAAAGTGCAACATTTTAATGCGATTTCATTTACATATATATTAGATGAACCTTGCACTATTTATACATAGAGCAACCATAAATAAAACGATCGTGTTCACTCCAGATAGGCAAAAAGTGGTTGATGTTTGTATTTTTTTCCCCCCTCCCTTTTTTCGGGTTGAGACGATCGACTTTTTAGCCTTGAAACTATATCACAGCTCAAGGTGGAATACTGAACCGCTGAAGTTTTGACATATTTGCTCTCTTCTAAGAAGATTCTCTAGTTTTTTTTTTCCCCCCAAATCCATCCATTGGCAGTCACATCATCAGTGAAGATAAGACTCGTGGTTATTTATGGATCACACAGCTCACGTGCCCTTTAAAGGTTTCAGGGAATTGCAACAGGCTGAACTATGGTTCTTGGGGCAGTCTGGTAGCAGAGTGATCTGAATTCAGGTTATGTGTTCTGCCCTTTTGGGTTTAATATTTCACAACCCACCGTATGTGCCTTGGTGGCTCACTTAAATTCACAGAGGGCTCAGAAAGTTCACGGCTCCTTGTCAAGCTTCATTTTAACACTGCTTTAAATCCCAGAGCTGTATGTTTCACGCTTGTCATTGATATACCTTTCTTTTTTTTTCCCTTCGTGAACAGATTGTGCCTGTTTTTCATTATTTATGCAGCATTGCGAAAGCTTATTGTTTGGTGAACTTGTGTACATTTCAGCTGGAGAAGTGTGTTTCCAGGGACCGGATTCAAAAAGTGATGCTTTTATCAATAATCTTGTATTGTATTGTATTTTGTAGTGACGCTTTAAGCACATAACCTGCTGTCTTTAGATCGGAAGAATTTGAGCAACGCACAGAAGTGTGCTTGGATTCAGTTCAGTTTCATGAAAACACCAATATTAACCGTAGATAGAGCTGCGTAAATTGTTCAGATTTAGCAATTTTGCCGTCCATATCTTTAATGCTTTCACCAAACTAATTGCTATGTTCAACGATACTTCATGTTAAACATCCATCCATCCATCTTCTATACCTACCTAATTAGGGTCACGGGGATCTGCTGGAGCCTATCCCAGCACACATTGGGGAAAGGCAGGGGAACACCCTGGACAGGACGCCAGTCCATCACAGGGCACATCACACTCACTCCTATGGGCAGTTTAGAATTACCAATCAACCTAATGTACATGATTGTGGGAGGAAACCGGAGTAAACCCATGCAAGCACAGGGAGATCATGAAAGGCCCCTGGCTGTTCGAACCTGGGATTCAGACCCAGGACCTTCTTGCTGTGAGGCAACAGTGCTAACCACTAAGCCACCGTACTGCCCCTCATGTTAAACAATGTTATGCTAAAACATTTTTATTGTTTCAGACGAGACAGGTCAAAAATCCTCCTCAGCCAATCATCATTCACCATTTATTCTTAACTACAAATCACTGCAAGTTGCTATCATGAACATTCATCGCAAATTGCGACTCTAAACTCTAAACCCTGCCCCCTTTTCCTCTGTCTCGCATTCATTATACAAGTCTTGCTCTTGTGGAAGCACTTCACAGAGACTTAAGATAAGCGATATGTAAAAGGACTACATCAAAATAAATACTTATTTTTATGGCTTATCAGATTTTCTTTTACAGTATCATTTGAGTTTCAGCCCCAGAAAGAATTCCACTAATAAATGCTTTGTCAGAATCATTTATCAAGTGAATTAGAATATAATATATCTGATGATAAAGACTGCAAACTTCATAATTAAATCTGTTTAAAGAAGTGTATTATTATTATTACTATTAGTTTGGCCTAATATTAATCATATAAGAGGCAATTCTTGATTTATGGGTGATAATTAATGGTAAACTTTAACAATTTCTCTATCCAGTTATAGACACAGCTGGACTTGATACAGCTTGAGTGAGATTATTATAAAATAATGTATTGTATAATCGCCTGAAGCACCGCAGTGAGCTCTTCTACTCTAAGGCTCTCCCAGATTGTTGAGCTCCTCACCTCACCCCTCATTCTATTAGAGAAAGAAAGCCTAGTAACTCTATGGAGGAACCTCATTTCCCCATTTTATTCTTTACGGTCACTACGCACAGATGTGCAGCTGGAATCTGTGGCCAGGGATTAATAGAAGTCTGGACTGACCTTCTCAAAATGTTGCTACCGCAACCTGTAGCTAGAAGTGCAAGAAGATTTTGGATAGATGGAGGGACGGATGAAAGACTGGTTATTTCTAATAGTTTATTTGCTAAATGTTTAACTCCATGTTTATTCTTATATCTTTCTAACCATCCATCTGCCCTTCCATCCATCCATCTATGTAGTTAGATACGGCCTTCATCCGACCATCACTTTACACATCCATCCTCCATTCAATCATCACTTTATCCATCCATCCATCCATCCATCCATCCTTCCCTTCATCTATCCGTCTGTCTGTCCGCCCGTCCATCTGTCAGTACATCCATCAAGTTATACATCCATTACATGTCCGTTCATTCATCCATCCATCCATCAATTTACACATCCATCCTCCATTCAATCATCACTCTGTCCGTCCATCCGTCCGTCCATCCATCCATTAATTTACACATCTGTCTGTCCGTTCATCCATCCATCAATTTACACATCCATCCTCCATTCAATCATCACTCCATCAATCCATCCATCCATCCATCCATTTGCACATCTGTTTGTCCGTCTGTCCATCCATCCATCCGTCCATCCATCCATCCATCCATCCATCAATTTTCAAATCTATCCATCAATTTATACATCCCTCCTCAATTCATCAATCACTTTACCCATCCATCCATCCATCCTCTGTAAATGAGTTTCATATCTTGGTACATGTTTTGACATTCTGGTGCATAGGTTATCCCTTAGGGTTCTTCTAGACGAACAAACCGCAAAAATCATCGTTTCTGATTTATTTACTGCATGCACTGAGCTGCATCAGACAGCCATCTCATCCAGGATGTATTCTCACCTCACACTCAGTGTACCTGCTCCGGATCCACCATTTTCCCTGACCACAATTGCATGGTTGATAGATGAAGGAATTCATTTTTTCTTTCCGAGGAGTTTCATTTATACGAAATGAAAGTTGGAAGTAATGGATGAAAGTAATAAGAGCACTTTTATAAAAGTCATGACTGGAGTCAGTATATTGTAGACAGAGGGGATTGGTCATAGGCAGCAGTAAATCAATGAAGTTGGAGCTGGTATGCCTCAAGAGAAAACACGTCAGTAACTCCACTCCTCCAAAACTGTTCTCTCTTCCACAAACTGACATCTGGTAAACAAACTGACTGGCACTGAAGATGCCTGCAGCCTGAGCTGCAATTCAACACATTTCAGGCTGTGTGTGTGTGTGTGTGTGTGTGCTAGAAGTTGAAGATGTGTGTTATTCTGTAGAGTTGGGAAATACAGAATAAAGCACAGGTGGCACTGAACGGATGCCTTTGTTCCAGCATGACACAATAGTTCTGCTTTTCATATCTACCGGTGCTCTGTGTATGTGCGTTGCCCTGAGGAGACTAGCACTGCTGTCAGCTTGACACGATCACCCTTGTTGCCTTCAACACACACTCACACACAGAAATATAGACTTCTTCGTGCAATAATCCCGCCCTCAACTTTACAAACACTCATGATTTTTTTTTATTTGTATTTCAATTCAATTTCTTTTCTACTCTAATTCCCCTGATACATCTTGCTCAGCACTGCCTCCTTTTATTCGGCATTTTCCTCATACTGTTAAAATCAATACACCCCCCCCACCCCAAGTTGCCTGTATATTGAAAAACTCCAAACTCCCCATCCATCCTCTTCTCAAAGAATATATTGTGAAAACGCAGGGATGGACAGATCGTTGCAAAGCGCGTTCGTTTTTTTTTTTTAAACGTTTCTACATGGCGAATAATGGTTACCGAGACACCGTATCGACTACGGGGTCAACAAGCTCGCACGCTGTTTATGTTGGAGACAATCTGAGACAACAGAGAGATATAGAGAGCCGCCATCGGTCATTCATCACGAAAACCTGCCCACACACTCTGCTCAGTATGTAATATTGTCCGTCTCTAAGCAAAGAAGCAAACACTGAAGAGTTTCTGTTGTAATGACTTGCACTTGGGGCTCCATTTACTGAATGTAACATGCTATCTCAGTGTGCGCACCAATATCGCGACGATAAGCCGCGCAAGTCGATATGTAATCAGACTGCAGGTAATAGGAAGAAAACGGCTAACTGGCTCCAAAAAAAAAGCAGAACGCACACAACGGAAGAATGGAAAGTTAATAATGGTTGACTCAGGGAAAAAAAAGAAGAAAAAAAAAAAACTGGATTGATTTTTCAGCCACTGGAGTGTCAGACATAATATTTATGGATGCTCCGGTTAAAGGCGGGCGTAAGCGTGAAGGGAAAAATGTCGCCTAGTGGGAAGAAAACTTCACGATCACATCGATTCACATTAGGAATTTGCCTCCAAACTGACTGAACGCTTCAAGATGTTTTCAAAGATTTAGTAAAGTTTTTTTTTTTTTTTTTCTGTGTACATCCTGTTGAGTTCATTTGAAATCTGAATTTATATTTTTTAGATTATATCTTTTACAACCTGCCTGGCTCATACATTTCATAAAAAAAAATAAATAAATAAATAAATGAATAAATATGTATTTATTTATTTTTTATTTATTTATTTTTTTAATGAAATGTATGAGCCAGGCAGGTAAATATATATATATATTTTTTTTCTTTTATGAAATATATATATAGTATAGTATATGCAGCTGAGCCACACAAGTTGAAATAATCTGCAAATATCTTCTGTTAATAAAATACCAGATATGCAATTTGCATATCAAGAGATTTAAATTTCATAAGAGACTAAACATAATTGCCCCCTGTGGTCAATAGACTACTAATCACCACTAAGACCTCACAAAATATAAGATCCAACAAGGTTCCAATATTTTCTGTTATGAAACAATGCACCAGTTGAAAGAGCCAGAGCCTTTTCCAGTTTACAGTATCAATAGAATTGAACAGCATGATAAATGCACCCCTCCTCTGCTCATTCTACTGTTGTCATGACTTAATTCCCATTTTTTGTTTGCTTCAAAAAATTTTTCCAATAAGCAAATATTGAAATATTTCTTATAAAAAGGGTTTGGGGTGTTTTCAAGTTGCAAAGCTATAGATTAGAATTTTGGGATGGAAGCAAAAGTACTGGACACCACATGGAATTCTTCTGTCATCTAGTTGAATGTGGAAGTAAAACTGGTTAATTTTGGTGCAAACATCACCGGCTACCAAGAGAGCGTACCATATTGTGTACAACATTTTGCAAAACAAATATCTGACACTGTAACAGCTATGAACTGGCATTTCCTCATAAACATGACAAAATACACAGCTAGAGCTGTTACACATCCCTCCCTTCCTCCAGTTGTCATGTTTTTTTCCTTCCGAAGACCTTTCGTGTGATTTATAAACAATAATACTAATGAACAGTAATGATGGGGAAGTATATTTGACAGAAAATCGCACAGTTTGACACAAAGGGAAGTATTTCGTGAACAGAATTCCCTGAATTCAAGAATATGTGATAATCGGTTAAGGAGGGCCTTATTCATAAAGATTTGTTAGAAATGGGATTTTTATCTGCCGCATGTTGTTCTCCTTCACTTCCACGCTATCTTTTTAAAAGAAACGGCATAACCAGACAGTGTGGAAACACGTCTTGCTACTACTGAAAGAAACATCCTTTTAGGCAAATTTAAAAATGAAAATAAAAAGCAAAAAAGAAATGCAAGAGCTGTAAGATTCTGTAATGTTACAAAGCCGATTAGCTAAATAGTCTTTAGTCCCACCAGTTGACTTGCACCGACTGTAAAACTTAAGATTATAGCAGCGCTCTCTGCTAATACCACCACATTATTTCGGCGTCCGTATTAATGCCTAATATCAGATCAAATTAATCCGTAGTCAGACGCCCGTCTTGGCGACTGAAGCCCACCAAAGATCTGGCACCAAGCCTAACATTCGGTGTGAAAATCGAATTCTAAACTCAGTAACGAAAAGGAAAGAAAATTTTCCTAATAAAAACCCAGGCATTTGGGCTGCGGCGTGATAGAAAACACACACCCTCCTATACACGGTGGGTTATGATTTTTCATATCATGGGGATTAGAACCGTATTTGCACATATGCTCTTCTCATGCAAATGTGGCATACACAAACCCTGTGAGATTTACACTGAGCTTCAATCAGGCTTGACTGCATCACCGGGTTGCTGGAAAAACACACTACTCAGAAGGCAATATACTGAACATACACAGCAGTGCAGTGAACATAATGGCATTTCTGTATTAGACTGGGGCTCGGAAATGTCATATAGGACATTTTCCCAGTGCGTTTGAACAAAGTGATGCTGATCTGGACCACAGAGATGAGTCTTGACTGACGGCTGTAAACTGTCATTATTTGACTGGTTCAAACAAAATTGACTTAATAATACTACTGTAGTAGTTTTTATACATTCAGTATACCCCCCTCACACACCCCCCCACTACTCCCTCTCTCCCTGCCCACCCTTAGGCAGGTATTATTCCTACTTGGAAAACAAGCATCGGACATTCTACACTTCAGGTATTGGCTTTGTCGAGCTAGCATCACTTCACACACTTCACACCATTTCTGACAGGAAGTCTGTGATCAGCATGTATAACGTTTCATTACACTGCACATTTCTTGATCTTTTCTTAATCTGATAGACACACAATAAGTGAACAGTTGTTGGAATTTCACCTAGAGTGTTTGTAAATGCTTTATTACTGTTACTGTCATGACTCACATATGGATGAAAGAACATTTAAATTATTATTATTTATTTTATGTATTTATTGAGATTCCAAACATTGTGGCTTAGGTTACATAGTGATGTAAAATACTGATGTTAATTAAGGAAGTAATAAAACGTGACAGGTTTTTGATTTTAAGAAATATAAAACTTAAAAAATATATATTTTTTATTCTTTTATTTTTGACACAGTAGTAGTATTTAGTACCTAAATACTACTACTACTACTTATTATTATTATTATTATTATTATTATTATTATTTATTATTTTTAAATTTTATTTTAAGTCAGACACAAATATTCATACATACATGACTGCATAAATACATACACATACACACACATACACACACATGCACACATAAAGACACTAGCACATATACAGACTAACATGTACACGCACACACACACTTGCATAGGTACACTCCCACATAGACACACACACAGATAAACACACCACTCAATTTTTATTTTAATTTATTTTATTTTATTTTTATTTATTTATTCTTTTCTTTTCATCTACTTTCTTTTATTTTCTGTTTATTTATTTTTTCATAAAAAAAATATTTATTTATAAAATATTTATTTTTTTTTTTATTTTTTTTTTCTTTTCTCTTCTTTTTATTCATTTATTTATTCATTTTTATTTATTTATTTTTATTTTCTTTCTTTTTATATATTTATTGCTTTTTTATTTTATTTTATTTATTTTATTTTATTTTTTCTTATATATATATATATATATACACTATATTGCCAAAAGTATTCGCTCACCCATCCAAATAATCAGAATCAGGTGTTCCAATCACTTCCATGGCCACAGGTGTATAAAATCAAGCACCTAGGCATGCAGACTGTTTTTACAAACATTTGTGAAAGAATGGGTCGCTCTCAGGAGCTCAGTGAATTCCAGCGTGGAACTGTGATAGGATGCCACCTGTGCAACAAATCCAGTCGTGAAATTTCCTCGCTCCTAAATATTCCACAGTCAACTGTCAGCTGTATTATAAGAACGTGGAAGTGTTTGGGAACGACAGCAACTCAGCCACGAAGTGGTAGGCCACGTAAACTGACGGAGCGGGGTCAGCGGATGCTGAGGCGCATAGTGCGAAGAGGTCGCCAACTTTCTGCAGAGTCAATCACTACAGACCTCCAAACTTCATGTGGCCTTCAGATTAGCTCAAGAACAGTGCGCAGAGAGCTTCATGGAATGGGTTTCCATGGCCGAGCAGCTGCATCCAAGCCATACATCACCAAGTGCAATGCAAAGCGTCGGATGCAGTGGTGTAAAGCACGCCGCCACTGGACTCTAGAGCAGTGGAGACGCGTTCTCTGGAGTGACGAATCGCGCTTCTCCATCTGGCAATCTGATGGACGAGTCTGGGTTTGGCGGTTGCCAGGAGAACGGTACTTGTCTGACTGCATTGTGCCAAGTGTAAATTTGGTGGAGGGGGGATTATGGTGTGGGGTTGTTTTTCAGGAGCTGGGCTTGGCCCCTTAGTTCCAGTGAAAGGAACTCTGAATGCTTCAGCAAACCAAGACATTTTGGACAATTCCATGCTCCCAACTTTGTGGGAACAGTTTGGAGCTGGCCCCTTCCTCTTCCAACATGACTGTGCACCAGTGCACAAAGCAAGGTCCATAAAGACATGGATGACAGAGTCTGGTGTGGATGAACTTGACTGGCCTGCACAGAGTCCTGACCTCAACCCGATAGAACACCTTTGGGATGAATTAGAGCGGAGACTGAGAGCCAGGCCTTCTCGTCCAACATCAGTGTGTGACCTCACAAATGCGCTTCTGGAAGAATGGTCAAAAATTCCCATAAACACACTCCTAAACCTTGTGGACAGCCTTCCCAGAAGAGTTGAAGCTGTTATAGCTGCAAAGGGTGGACCAACGTCATATTGAACCCTATGGATTAGGAATGGGATGTCACTTAAGTTCATATGCGAGTCAAGGCAGGTGAGCGAATACTTTTGGCAATATAGTGTATATATATATATATAATATAATATATTATATATATACACATTTTTTTGTATTTTAATAATTTTTTTATTTTTTGTTTTCTTTTTTTTCCTTTTCTTTTTATTCTTTGTTCCCTTCAGAGTAATACAGAGTTCAAATAAACCTGTTTCTTGAAGTTGAACCAAAATTACTGAAATACAGATCCAAATCCATGATTGGCAGCAAACCCAAAAATTCAGCTGATCTGTTAATCATGAAGCTTTCTTAAGCTGGACCCCATGTGTTAGAGAAGAAAACATGCTTCGGCTGATTTTCTTTTTACAAATGCAGTTTAAATGAAATCTGGAAAAGTGGAACGAGTGTCAGTATCAAACTAATCCACTCATCTTTGTGTTAATGGGTGAGTGTGTGTGTGTGTGTGTGTGTTAGAGTGTGTATACAACACATACCTGCTCATTTGAGTCCCATGTTGTGTTTGTGTAATTTAAGGATTATCGTGATTGCGGCGTTTAAATGATTAAATGTCTTTAGCTAACTGGCGACGGAAACCCTTTCCCCCTGAATAAAGTCGATCAGCTCTTGTGCAGAACAATAAAGCTTTTCAGCTGCAGAACAATGCGCTGTATGAGGAGTGGAGAGGATTAAGCATTTATCAGCTTTCCAATGCTCTTCTTTGCTTCGTTTGTTACCTCGGCTAATTTAGCTGATACTCCAAGCCTGACCCTTTCCTAACCCTGCCCACACACACAGACACACACACACACACACACACTGAAAATCAGACACATACAAACACACACTCGCACACACATTCAGACACATACACTCACACACTTACATACATGCCTGACCCTTCCAAACCATGCCCACACACACACAGATTCACACACAGACACATACAAACACACATACATGCTCACACACATACACGCCTGACCCTTTCCTAATCCTGCCCACACACACACATACATACATATATACATACACACAAACATGTGCACAGACACTTCCACACAGACAGACAGACAGACAGACACACACTCGCACACACATTCAGGACACATACACTCACACACATACATGCCTGACCCTTCCTAACCCTGCCCACACACACACACTAAAAATCAGACACATATATACTTGCACACACATTTAGACACATACAAACACACATACACACACACACACTCGCACACATACACGCCTGACCCTTTCCTAATCCTGCCCACACACACTCACACACACACACATATATATATATATATATATATATATATTTATACATGCATACATACACACATGCGCACAGACACATACATAAAGACGTTCACACATATACACACGAACACATGCACACACACACAGGCTCACACAGACACACTCCCATACACACACACACACAGATTAACACACTTATACACAATATCTCACACACACACACACATGCAGTACATGTAGACATACAAACACACAAGCACAAACACACACAAACTGAGACACATACAAATACACACTTGCTCACACATACGCTCCCAGAGACACGTCTCTCACACACACACCCGCACACACACTCACAGACACATATACATACATGTATACATACATACACACACATGCATAAAGACACTCACACAACACGTGTGCACACACACACACACACACACCTCAGATTGGTGGCTCTGTTGGAATTGATTGTTGTTCCTTCTGGGTTTTGTTGCTGTCAGATGCGAGTAGCAGCACTCAGCATGGCGTTTGGACGTTAAGGTGGATTTCTTTGATAATTAGTGGTGTAGTCTCAGTGGGTGGATAGCCGAGTTGGGGATGAGGGAAAGAGTCTGGATCGATGGATGGAAAGAGATTTAAAATGAAAGAAAAAGAGTGAAGTGGGGGAAGATAGAGAATGTGTTTGATTGTTATAAATCATGCTAACGGAACAGAAAATTACCATCTGTAGGTATTATGCTTTTCTTTTCTTTATTGTCAGTGAAATATTGTTTTCTTTTATAATTTTTTTTACATCATTTTTATCCCTTTCTAATTCCTTTGTGGAATGTCAACAAAACAAGTTTCTCTTTTTTTCCAAGGTAGCTTTTATGAATTTTTTTGATAGATCTAGTATTAACATATATATTTATACATATATATATGATGAGATCAATCCACAAAATGATAGATAGATAGATAGATAGATAGATAGATAGATAGATAGATAGATAGATAGATAGATAGATAGATAGATAGATAGATAGATACTCAAATCTCAAGACAAGATATTAAAACTATTAATGCAATATCTTATATGTGAAAAGAAAGAAGGTTACTATTCCTGCCCCTTAAGTGAACCATTTTCTAGTCATCCAGTCTTTATCCAGTCCTTATAGTACTTTACTGTCTTGTATAAAGTTACAGCTTTAGCTCTCAGTGCTGACACTGGAGACTCCTTCTAAAAAAGGGGGGAAAAACGTAATCATATCAACATTTTAATACAGTTTTTAATTTGTTTGTGACACGACAACAGCAATACAGTTCTCTGTGTGAGAGCAGTTACTATAGATACAATAACGTATTTGAATGAGCGCATTCCTTGCAGCTGGAATTACGATCAGAGCTGCTGTTATAGGAAATGAGTCTGAGGAGGGGGGGGGTGGAGGGAGAAAGACTGGGGAGAGGGGGAGTGGAGGGAGAGAGAGAGAGAGAGAGAGAGAGAGAGGGAGAGGGTGTGGGGGATAGAGGGAGAGAGAGAGAGAGAGGGAGAGAGAGAGAGAGAGAGAGAGTGAGGGAGTGGAGGGAGAGAGAGAGAGAGAGTGGGAGGGGTGAGACAGAGATCAGAGTTTGTAGAGAGAGATGGGAGTGAGGGGGAGAGAGACAGAGAGGGGGGAGTAAGAGAGGGGTGGGGGGTGGGGGGACTGAGACAGTATCTTGTGGAATCCAGCATTGCTTCAGACAAAAGGAAACTGTTTCATGCTGCCTGCAGGTGAACGTCTGTACCTCATTCATCTCCTCATTAATACAGCCGGGGGGAAAAGAAGAACCACGGTGGAGGAAATGGTCCGACCTTCTCCGGCTCCCTGCGACTATAGCTCTTTTTTTTTCTTTTCTTTTTTTCTTTTCTGTATCTTTCGGAAAACAGAAGGGATGCAAATGTGCGTGTGTGTGTGAGAGAGATAGAAAGGGGAAAAAATGGAGATGGAACTACAGTACTGTAGAGGGAGGTGTGTGTGTGTGTGTGTGTGACTCAGAGAGAGAGAGAGAGAGAGAGAGAGAGAGAGAGAGAGAGATCTGAGATAAACGCTACAAAAGCAGGACTGTGTCAGACAGGAGACAAGGTACAGGTGTGCATTCCCTACTGAAGGACTGAAATCGGTGTCTGTCGCTTGTCCAGAATGCCTTCATAAGTACTAAATTATCTAGGGTTCGAATTTATATTTTCACTCACCAGTGCCCCAAACATTCCCACTTTTCGGACATTTTCATTCAGTATAAATGAATTATTTTATAGCTGTCTCAAGTCTGATAGAAAATGAGTCAGGACTCTGCTGGCTTTCAGTGTGAGACGTGTGTGTGTGTGTGTGTGTGTGTGTGTGTGGGATAATATTACACTCACATTTTATCACATTTTAGTGGTTGAAGATACCACCTACAAATTTTAGCTGCTTATGAACAAGCACTTAGGGGATATCAGAAAGCAGGAATGGGGTTGATATCAGCATTTACTTTGAAGATAGAAACATTTTTGGTTTTTTGGCCCTTTTCTATGAACATTTTGTCCCTAGTAAGCTCAAAAAAAGTAGAAATTCTTAAAGCCGTGAGTGTCTACTTTTATATGAGCTTCATATTAACCTCCGCTGTGGGGTGTGGCATGACAAAAACATTCAATGCTAAAGATGAGCATATAACTATAGATTACTACTATAACTATACATGTAACTGAACGTAACTATTCATAGATTCTCCTTCAATTAATGTAAAACGTAATTGCTATCGTTTGAGAGTCAACTTTGCAGCTTGTTTTCCTGTAACAGCATCCCTGCTTTAATATATTTTCCCATCAAAATCACATTTTTATTTTGAAGTAAAATGGCTTCTTTTCTCACTCTCTATTCTCTTTCTCTATCTTACTCCTCTCGCTGCAGTATTGGCCATAGGGAAGTGTTTGTGTCCCAAAGATCTGTTCACCACAAGACAATACACACACACTCGGCTTCAAAGTGAGACAGACAGAGAGAGAAAAATCTGCCGGGGCGACGAGTGGGAGTTTAGCTTTCTTGTCTGTTTGTTGTTTGTTGTTTGTTGTTTGTGTGACAGTGGTACAGCTTGTTTCTGTAATGCTGAGTCACAGAGAGACGTCAGGCTGGATCCTTGATCTCATTTGAAATATTAGCAGGAAAACATGAAGCAGAAACGGATGACACTTTAGACTTGTGAAAATGATCAATTCCCAGTCAGACGGTGTGACAAAATGGGCGCGTGATGAGGCAAATTTACCTCAGAATATAGTTTTGGTGTAAATTCTGAGGTAAATCGTACCACAAAATTCACAAATTGATACCGTGGAAGGCTTCATTACTCCTTAATGAATGATTTAATAATTGATTTTTATTCTAAAATGACCTAAAACCATGTATTATTATTTTTTCGTTTGCCCTTCAGTCACATTGCTAGCTGCCCTGAGCAGCTTAGCACCAAGGTTAGCATCATGTCCATGTACTTTCTATCTATTATGTGTTATGTATTAGTGCTCGCCAAACACACTAACTGTAACCAAAAGCACAGCTATCATTAGCTTGTACTTATCATTATCATGTACTAGCTATATTTAAAATGAAACAAATCAACTGTGTGTAAAATAATCCATCTGTACAATGCTCTCAAGCTAAACGTACATGTTAATGGATTGCTAGCTAGCCATGTATACTGTAGTCTTGAATATGCTATAAGGATTTTTCAGCTAATTTTGATTTTTTACACCATTTGTTGTGAAGTAATTATTTACAACTAGGCAAAGTTAACTAGTCAGAACTAGTAACTGTAGTATGAAGCTTCAGTTAATAACTTTACTTCATTTATGCCATTTATACACAAACTAAAATCTTGTATGCTAGCTTCTATCAGAAATCTAGACTCTAAATACATTGTGTTAGGTCTACTCTTTATCTCAACGTGATTGGTAGTGGCATGTGATCTTTTCCTTGCAATAATATCCCTGGGGGTCCATGAACTGCATAGTTATCTGCTAAAGGTTTGCAAAGCCACTCATTTTACCACCTTAGTCACTGCCTGTTAGTCAGAATAAGCTGAAAACTGCAGTGTATTTGCTAATTATGATCAAGAATTTGTAGCAGAATGAGCTATCTAGCTAAACTGACCACCTTTTGCCAATTGTCATAGAAAACAAAGGACTTCTGGACCCTTTTCTGCTGTTACTAAAGGTGTAAACCATAACCAGGTTATGATACTTGGAAGAATACGATGAATCCGTCCTCCATTTTTTTATAATCTTGATTTACATAGCAACAGGTACCAAGTGTGAGCCGAGCTTGCCCAGGTAGCAAAATGTTGTTGATACATCATCTGTTTTGGGCCGCTATCTTGGCCTTCTCTTTACAACATTGTGCCAACACTGGCTCAATTATTGAAGAAGACACACTTTTCATGACAACCCAGCCACTCTTTCCAACCCTAGCAACCTGGCAAAGTGGATTTAAATGTGGCTGGAAGTCTGTGGCCCAACACTGGCCAAATGTGCAAAAATACAGACTGTGTTTTTCCAAGGAATGGCGGATATTAGCCCAACACTGACCCCAAAACAGATTGCTACCTGGATGGTTTTGATCTGAGTGCCTGCTGAGGCTTGTTTTTATGTGCAGAGCATTTTTGTGGCGCCAGAAAATAATATTACCTAATTTGGTTGCTTGGGTAGAGCGCAACTGTGGTCAAACAATCTTGTTTTTGATGGACACTACAGTAGAGTGGAGAAAATTGAAGAGTACTGTTTTTTTCCTGGAGATTTCAGATGTTCTGTCAACTGATTCAGTAAAGTTTCTGAAGAATAATTAAAGATAATGCATTTTTAATGTAGCCTTTAAGCCCTCAAGTCCTACTTTGTTTTTTTTTTTGGTGTCTTCCCAAGATCCTAATATCACCCTGTACGATTAGGGAACATATCACTGGGGAATGATAGCAGGATTGCAGTGCTGTCACAAAGACATGGCGTGAATGTATGCCGTTAATAATTAATTCTAATACAGATAAATAGATTTCTAGCATGCAGTGGCAGGAAAAATCTACAAAAAATAGTGTGAAATAAATCATTTATGACCAGAACACCAAAAATCTTGTTTACAACCTAAAAAAAAAATATCAATGTTGTGTCAGTTTAGCCCCTAACACCTCTTCCCTCCTTCACTATTTCCACTTCTCTGTAGGATAAATAGATGAAATGGAAGTTCTGTTTTGAATGTATGCTGTTAATAACTAATTATAATACAGATACATAGATTTCTAGCATGCAGTGGCAGGAAAAATCTACAAAAAATAGTGTGAAATAAATCATTTATGACCAGAACACCAAAAATCTTGTTTACAACTTAAAAAAAAAATATCAATGTTGTGTCAGTTTAGCCCCTAACACCTCTTCCCTCCTTCACTATTTCCAATTCTCTGTAGGATAAATAGATGAAATGGAAGTTCTATTTTCCAGCCTTTGTTTTATAAATGGGTCAGATTAGTTTGTTGGCAGCACTCGAGTAAAGTGACAGCCACATGAATTTGCATACCGGCCCTGGAATCATGCTGCTGGATGCTCACTGAGACAAAGAAGCTATGATTATGCATGAAATCACATTTAATTTGCATGTATTGCTAATTTCTGGTCTGTATTATGTAAGTAAATATGAGGGGTTTTGAGCTGTAATTGGTATCAAATCACGGCTTTGTAACCGCCGGATGAGGGGCTGGTTAAAAATATCAGCGGGAGGAGTTAGATCTGCCAGGAGAGGCTTGTCAGTCACAGCACTCTGCTTTGTGTTCATCCCTACAGGCTAGAGAGCAGGCTTCTGGAGCTTTTTCAGACTAATTGGAAACACAAACAGAAATGTCCAATAGCAACTGACCAGCAGCAACATCCGAAGTAGTGGGAATTGACAGGAGCTTTTAGCATGTTTCCACATGTGGCAAATTACCCACCGTCCTCCATGTTTTTTCCACCACTACATGAGCTATCCCAGACCTAAGTACAGCTTTATTGGGTTACCGTTCTTGCCCAGGGACCATGCTAACCCAAGCATACAACTGTTTGAAAGTGGTGTACACCATCGATCGTTCAAGCACCATTGCACGGATTAATCTCTGCCTGTCACAAATATCTCTACCGGCAAACTCAAATTCAGTCATACAGAAATGTCCAGTAGCAATTGACCAGATGTAACAACTTGCAAAAGTTTCTTAATCTTTTTTATCCCCCTCCACCTCCCCCCAAGTGGCAACGTCACATTTTCAATTTTGATTTGATTTTTGAAAATGAATTAGTTTCATGTTTCTAATTTATTTTTATTTATTTACTTACCTACAATTTATTTACCAACAATATAAATCGTTTCTTATCGCATTTTAACTCACATTTCTTTCACATGATCCAACTTAAAGCCGACATGACTGTCTGTTTAATTTGGATTGTGCCCTAAATAATATATAACGTAATAAACATTTTACAAATAGACAATGAAAGCCAAATAGGTTAACAGCAGTGCTGTAACAACTAGCAAAACTACAATATCAGCTAAACTATCAACCATATTGTTTACGTTATCAACTAAAATTAACGACTATACTGTTAACCCTAGCAACTAAAATGATTGACTCTTTTGTTTACACCATCAACAAAAAAGATTGACTACAGTATATTATCAACTAAACTTATCAACTATTTTTTATACTATCAACTAAAAGTATAAACGTGATAAGACTTCGTTAGATATACTTTATTGTTTACACTATCATTTTGACTATTTTGTTTACATTGTCAACTCAGACTATATTGTTTATGCTGTCATCTTAAACTACAGACTGTGTTGTTTACCCTAACAACTTTAATCAATTGTAGAATATATTGTTTACATTGTCAACTTAAACTACAGATAACATTGTTTACATTATCAGTTTAAACTACAGACTATTTTGTTTGCATTTTCAACTTACACTATATTGTTTATCAACTAAACCTTTCAACTGTATTGTTTACGCTACTATCTTAATCTACAGACTACATTGTTTACACTGTCAACTTAAATTAGACTATATTGTTTACATTGTCAACTTAAACTACAGACAACATTGTTTACACTATCAGTTTAAACTACAGACTATTTTGTTTATATTATCAACTTAGACTATATTGTTTACATTTTCAACTTAAACTACAAACCACGTTGTTTACTTTGTCAACTTAGACAGTCGAGACTGTATTGTTTTTTATTGTCAACTTAAACTATATTGTTTACTCTACCAACTAAACCTATAAACTTTGTTGTTGTTTATAGTTGATTGTTTATGCTATCAGCTTAAACTCTAGACAATATTGTTTAGGTGATTAACACAGTGCTGTTAAACTCTAAAAGTATTGCACTATTTTCTACATACTGCCATTCAGCAAGCTTACATTTACTAAGACATTCCATTTGCATTTATATTTTAGTTCTAAATTTCTAAACAGCAGCACCCCATGCTCCAAAATGGACAGCTGTGCTATCAAGTTTCAAACGCTTGATATAACTGGAAAATCTGACAAATTCCCAAGAGGATTTGTGGAATTCATATTGAATATTGTGGTACACCATTGTGTTAATATGTAATCACACCCCTGTTTGCTATGGATATTTCACATACCGGTCCCCGATGTGTGTTTGATGTGTGAGAGCTAAATTTGGAGTGATATGAATGTGGCGTGTGAGAGCGGAAATGCTTTTCTTTTTCTCTCTCCGTCGTATCTTGTTTAGACGACCTCAATTAAATTTTGAGCACCATCCAAGGAAGTTAAAAGTCAAGCCAGACTCACTTAGTGTGTGTGTGTGTGTGTGCCTTGGTGTTAGTTTTGGCTGATAACATTCCTGAAGCACTGTGGAGGTAAAAGGTGCTGAAGGAGAAATGCCAGAGAGAGAGAGAGAGAGAGAGATGAAAAAGGAAGATAAAAAGAGGGGGAAATTGCCAAACAGTGCTGGAGTGACCACTGCCAATACCCCCTCAATCCATACACACACATACATGACTGCAGCTACTGGAACACCAGGGTTATGAGATTGTGTTAATTGATTTATGAAAAAACCTGCTCAATCCTATCCAAAATAACAATACATTAAATCCAGTCTCACTCAAATTCCTATATAAACAGTAAAAAAATGTGTGGCTGCCTGGGAAAACCCATCACATGTTGCAGTTCTACCTAGAACATATTTTGACGTCGGAATTTTGAGAACCAGCGATATATATATTTCAACAAAATGACATTAATATATTTTCATTTATAAATAATTCTTGCCTCGGGTATCTTCATGACATCAGATTATGTAAGGAGCCACTTCCTAAAGATGTCTAAAGCATTGCTAGCTAAGTGCTATTTCTCAGATATGCACACTTCAAACAATGTATATGTTGTAGCTAAACAGATTCAAAACTAAAGCTAATCAGGTCAGTTTGTCTAATAAATTAAAACCAATTTGTAATCTTTTCTCCCTTTCCATTTTTGGGCTTAACCAGACTCAAGTTGTGGTGAAAAAGAGAAAAGTTTTCTATAGAAAATGTCAGCGTTTCATTAAGTGAATACTTTTCCTAGACCTCCACATATATTACGAATAAATGATAAATCTTTAAAGTAATTCTTGCTTGGAATTTCATCAGAAAAAAAAAAAAATTCTTTAATTAGTCAAGTTTCCTTGTTTGGCCCTGACCAGAGGGTTACCTCATTTTTAAAACTTCTTGAGTTTTAGCTGCGCTAGCACAAAGACAGACTTCTAATGGTTTCCTGTCAGAGCAAATTTAGCCGCTTTTCTTCCTCCTAGCAAGAAATGTGTATTTGTAAGTTAGCAAAAACCAAGGTGCTACCCGGAGTGGTTAAATTATTATTCACACACTGTTCATGCATCTCTATTCACACACTATGCTGGTGGCTAATTTCCC
Source organism: Hemibagrus wyckioides (assembly GCF_019097595.1). Lineage (NCBI taxonomy): Eukaryota > Metazoa > Chordata > Actinopteri > Siluriformes > Bagridae > Hemibagrus > Hemibagrus wyckioides. Next base: position 12,902,906 of record NC_080738.1, on the reverse strand, counting down.
AACACGCTAAGCTAATTTCCCTCTCGCTTCTTCTGACTGACAGGAGAGACGAACACGTTCTCTTGCCTCGAAGGTTACTCTCACTCCGGTGGCCAGCCGCGATGTTCAGAAATGTCAATGCCGGAATTGCGGAAGGAAAACAAATAGCCTGTGCAAGGCAGAGAGGGCACGAGTGCAGAGCTAGTTCAGCGGACAGATTGAAGCTAATTAGCTTAGTTGGTTCATTGGTCAAGCCATCAGAAGCTATCAGTCAAGTGTGAGAGTCCTGTCACTCTGCTTTCAGCAATCAAGGGAACCAAAATATCAACCCTTCTCACTCTGTCTGTGTTTCCAGACGAGTTGGGGAGGTTTTTTTTTTGGTTCCAGTCAATAGAGGCTGATTAGCGTCTCTCAGCTCGAGGGTCCAGTTAAATAACCAATCAGAGGAGATTGATTAACAAGGGTCAAACATGCATTTTTTTTTTTTTTGGTGTGCTGGAAAGAATGTCGAGAAAATGTATTCACGTCGAAAAAGGCAGACTCGAATGTTTAAGAAACCAGAAAAAGAGCGCTAAATAAAATTAAATTTAGAATAAATTGGGATACATTTCTATTTATTGGCAGAGATTCCGATTCAGCACATTGCCTAGTGTTTATTTTGACACAGTATTTCATTTCTGTCAGTATGTTACTGATTGTACTCACCTGTTCCGTGTCCCATGTTGTTTGCTTTCTCGTTCCTGGTTTTCCATCTCGTTCCTCGGTTTCTCGATTTGATTACGGATTCCACCTTCGTGACCTGCCATGGCCTTGACTTCCACTTGAATCTTTTAGTAGGATACTTGGATTTCACAAGGAAATAAGCTTTACTTAAGGATAGAGCTCATGCCATGCCGTGTAACTGATATAAACTAATATAAGGTATATTTTGTCAGATAATAGATATAAAATAACAGATTTGATCAATTTTCAAGTTACGAAGAGGTTAAGGAAAGTGCTATGATATTAATAAAAGTCTTTTATTTAGGGCATGGGGCAAATACATATACAACTAATTATGATTATGATTGTCACTACTAATGATTATAGCAGGTTTTTAAGGTTATTTAGGTTCGGGAGAAACTGAAGAGTTTTTGGAAGGATGAATTTTATTTCCGATTTATTTCACTTGCTAAAGCTGTAACACATCATCACCAATATGTGACTCTGATATTTATTAATTAAGATGCAACGTTCTTGTTTATTGAATCTGGCTAGTTTTTTTCCCAAGTACTAGGCCTTTCAAAGAGGATCCGTTTTGCTTTCTGAGTGTGTTTGTTCCCAAGGTTTTCTAGTTAAGGTTAGTCATTTCTGTAAATTCTAATAATCGGGTGTTTCCTTCTCAGAGAACTCCTAACTACCCCAAACCTCATGAGCTGTTCAGTTTCCCAATACGCTCCGTTCACACTTGCAAGAAACAAAGCGACTTAATTTCCTACGAAAGAGAGAGCCACCATTTCAGCTATTTTCACATTTGAACTTAAAAATCCAGTTCAAGAAATATGGGAAACTAGGATACAAGTGCATGAAGGTTTTTAATAATAAATATATATAAATAAAATACCAACTAATAACACACTATTAGTAGTATACATGGTGAGAAGAAAGAACACACAAAGACCAAGTATTGAAACTAGCGCAAAAACGAGATGCTGTTAATGACCGACAAACAAAACACTGAAACGAAAACAGAAGCTTGTAGCTATAAGAACAAAACATCCGTAAACAGCAGCCATTACGCTGGAAACCTTGAAGTAGGGGAGGTAAATAGAATTGAGATTTTATTTAAATTCTGTGCAAAGCAGTAAAGCAACAAAACAAACAATTGCTTTGGTCTGACGTTTTTTTTTCTCTTTCTTCCAGAACAGTAAAGAGACGTTACTAAGAAAGCAAAGCTAGGAAGAACTAGCAATGATTGTTGGTGCTTTGATGGTGGCTGTACATTGCTAGTTTTCTGACTAGCATGAAGCCTAAAACATAGGCTTATATATACACTATATTGCCAAAAGTATTCGCTCACCTGCCTTGACTCGCATATGAACTTAAGTGACATCCCATTCCTAATCCATAGGGTTCAATATGACGTCGGTCCACCCTTTGCAGCTATAACAGCTTCAACTCTTCTGGGAAGGCTGTCCACAAGGTTTAGGAGTGTGTTTATGGGAATTTTTGACCATTCTTCCAGAAGCGCATTTGTGAGGTCACACACTGATGTTGGACGAGAAGGCCTGGGTCTCAGTCTCCGCTCTAATTCATCCCAAAGGTGTTCTATTGGGTTGAGGTCAGGACTCTGTGCAGGCCAGTCAAGTTCATCCACACCAGACTCTGTCATCCATGTCTTTATGGACCTTGCTTTGTGCACTGGTGCACAGTCATGTTGGAAGAGGAAGGGGCCAGCTCCAAACTGTTCCCACAAAGTTGGGAGCATGGAATTGTCCAAAATGTCTTGGTATGCTGAAGCATTCAGAGTTCCTTTCACTGGAACTAAGGGGCCAAGCCCAGCTCCTGAAAAACAACCCCACACCATAATCCCCCCTCCACCAAACTTTACACTTGGCACAATGCAGTCAGACAAGTACCGTTCTCCTGGCAACCGCCAAACCCAGACTCGTCCATCAGACTGCCAGATGGAGAAGCGCGATTCGTCACTCCAGAGAACGCGTCTCCACTGCTCTAGAGTCCAGTGGTGGCGTGCTTTACACCACTGCATCCGACGCTTTGCATTGCCCTTGGTGATGTATGGCTTGGATGCAGCTGCTCGGCCATGGAAACCCATTCCATGAAGCTCTCTGTGCACTGTTCTTGAGCTAATCTGAAGGCCACATGAAGTTTGGAGGTCTGCAGCGATCGACTCTGCAGAAAGTTCGCACTATGCGCCTCAGCATCTGCTGACCGCGCTCCGTCAGTTTACGTGGCCTACCACTTCGTGGCTGAGTTGCTGTCGTTCCCAAACACTTCCACGTTCTTATAATACAGCTGACAGTTGACTGTGGAATATTTAGGAGCGAGGAAATTTCACGACTGGATTTGTTGCACAGATGGCATCCTATCACAGTTCCACTCTGGAATTCACTGAGCTCCTGAGAGCGACCCATTCTTTCACAAATGTTTGTAAAAACAGTCTGCATGCCTAGGTGCTTGATTTTATACACCTGTGGCCATGGAAGTGATTGGAACACCTAAATCTCATTATTTGGATGGGTGAGCGAATACTTTTGGCAATATAGTGTATATATATATATATATATATATATATATATATATATATATATATATATATATATATATTATTTAGCTAGAAGTCAACCACATTGCAGTTTGATTGCGGTCTCTACAACAACAAAGCTTGCCACTTGCTAATCTTAGGCAAAGAGCTTAAGATTATACAGAAATCCCCCCCAAAAAAGAGTGGTATAAATGACTGGTGGACCGTAAAGCTCTGAGAAGGTTCTGCGACCGGCTTTTCTGTGTAATCAGGACGCTTTGATTCATGCCTTAATTAATCAGCACCTCTGCAGGACACTGTGAGCGCAGCAGCGAGGGGGTAAAGACGGTGTTTATCATTCCCGTCTGCTGAGCTTTAACTGGCTTACCCACACCTAATACACACAAACACACAGCTCTTGCTCACACACTTGTCTCTACAAAACAGCGTGAAGCTGGTGATAAGAGGTAAAGACACTGTTTACCATGTCTGTCTGATGAGCTTAAATCGTCTTATGCACTCGTCATACAAATCCACACACTCGCTCACTGTCTGTTCGTTGCGGAACACTGAGACGGCATTTAACCATCTCTCTGTGATGAGCTTAAACTGTCTCTCTCTCTCTTACACACACACATACACATATACTGTGTCTGTTTTATCAATCTGAAAGCTATATATTAAAAACAAAAAAAAAATGGGAGGGGAGAGCAGAAATGAGAAACCTATTCTATGCAGGGGATGACGAGTCAGATATGGCTTCCATATGTTTAATATTGCCTGAGAGAACTTAAATCCAGTGCACTATTTCATACGGACTCCTGTGGCCAGTTAGAGAGACAGAAAAGAGAAGAGTTATAATACTGGCTGAACGTATTTCACCCTCGTCTAGGATTTGATTTAATTTGACAGCTTTACAATATGTCGCCTTAAAAATTTAAAACTTCTCCCCATGGTGGTCCTCATGCAAAAGCGGTCTCAGGTTACAAATCTGTTCAACGGCCTGATTTTTGGAAAATAATGACTTTACAGTACAATGAAGGGTTGAGTTTTGTGTGTGTGTGTGTTTTTTATGCAAGGATTCCACTGTGTATTATATTTATATTTTTTTGCTTCGAGCCTAAACTCTACAATATGATGGAAACCCTGGCTTCAGTCATTAGGCTGCTCCCTTGATAGGCAACATGCTTGGAGAGCTTTTAAAATAAATCCTGTCTTATTCTAAGGGTTAGCCAAATTTGAGGGCGGTATGTTCTTCTCTGACGAGGAATAATCGGTAGCCTTGAAGACGGGAATTTTCAATATGTAGCTTGTCTAATGTTTGAAGCAATTACTCCTGCTTCTCTGAAGCACAAACAGAAACAAATAACATTTAACATTTAACATTTAACTGCTGTATATACTTCTTCTTGGTCAAGTATTTCACATTAATGTATGCAAAACATTCTCCCTTAACCTCAACAGAAAGCAAGGAGTGAAGGAAAATCGAGTTGAGATGAGATCATCAGCCAAAGTGATACTAAAGTGAAATGAATGGAAAGGGGCGGAGCTTCCAATGAAGAGAGTACAAAACACTTATCACAGTTATCTGTCATTCTAAATTTATGTGTTGATTGGATCATCTGGCATTTCTTTTACATAATTCTGAGTAAAAAGCTCTTTCTCAATGGTTGCTCAAGTGCTTAAGGCTATGGGTCATTGAATTGGAAGAGCAGGGTTCAAACCACAGCACTGCCAAGCTGCCACCGTTGGGCCCTTGAGTAAGGCCCCGAACCTACCCTGCTCCAGGGGCTCTGCATCGTGGCTGACCTTGCGCTCTGACCCAAACCCTGAAAGAATTTCACTGTGCAGTAATGTGTATGTGACCAAATAAAACAACTTAAACTTAAAGCTTAGATTCTGTGGGTAAAATAAGCTGATGTAACCTGATCTCCCAGCTTGCGTAGCTAGCTAGCACTCTGAAGTTAGTTTTGTTACTAGCCTAGTCAGGTCAATAAGCTTTTAATGCCATTTCAACCATATATAGCTGATGCAGTATACAGTGAAATGAGACAACGTTTCTCCAGGACCCAGTGCTATATATAACAACACAGAGCTACAAAACAACACAGAGCTAAGGATTGAATGTAGTCGTGTTCTGAAGAATCAAAAATAGCTGCCACTAGTTCATTATAAAGTAAATATGTTTCCTTGAAGTAAATAAAGAATGAAACATGATGGAATGTGCTGGTAAATAAATTATAGTAAAATAAAGATGTAGGTTTGTGACCTGAACAGACCCAAGTTCTAATAACAGGAAGGTGCATCCTGAGGCTCTTTATTCCTCTGCACTACGTTCTGAATGTCTTGAATGCATAACACCAGTTAGTTCCTGCTATCACTTATGTTGTAAACAGTTTGTAACTCAGCAGCATAGTAATTTTTCCTCTTAAAACACTAAACAGATTGATAAATAAATAAATAAATAAATAAATAAATAAAAACGCTTATAACAGTCCGAAAACTGTGCTATGAGATTTATTTAAAATAAATAAATAAATGAAATAAAATAAATAAGAAAATAATAATAACAATAATGACAACAAGATAATAATAACAAAAAAATAACAAATTTGAATTTTAGTTCAAATTAAAAAATAAAAAACATATGACAATTAGTTGGCAAAACTGCACTGAATCATCAATTTCACGTTTGATATTACATATTTCCTTTTTGGTTCAAATGACGTTGATGAACGTTTTCTAAAACCTTGTTCCTACTATAGAAGTGACTTAAAACTTCCAGACATACAAAAGATTTAACACTAATGAAAAAAAATAAATAGTAGTTTTGTTTGTATAGTGCTTTTAACCATGGACAAGCTTTACAGAAATAGAAAAATAAAGAATAAAAATTGCTTGTGTAAAGTTTAAAAAGTAAGTTAAAATTGATCCCTAATTAGAAAGTAATTAGGTAAAGGTGGCAAGGAAAAACTCCCTGAGACGATATGAGGAATAAAGCCCCTGAGCAACTTATACGCTATATTGCCAAAAGTTTTGGGACACCCCTCCAAATCATTGAATTCAGGTGTTGTTGGGCTCAGCCTTAGTTCCAGTAAAAGTAACTTTTAACACTTCATCATACCAAGACATTTTAGACAATTTCATGCTCCCAACTTTGTGGGAACAGTTTGGGGATGACCCCTTCCTGTTCCAATATGACTGCACACCAGTGCACAAAGCAAGGTCCATGACTGGCCTGCACAGAGTCCTGACCTCAGTCTGATAGAACATCTTTGGGATGAATTAGAGTATGCTCTGAACCCCTTAAAAAAAAATAAAAATCAACACCTGAATTCAATGATTTAGATGGGGGTGTCCCAAAACTTTTGTATAGTACAGGTCAGAGTTCATTATAGATGTAGCACTAATTCCTTCCTGTCAAAATCGTAGTAAAGTGACCATAGCAAAATAGACCAAAATAAAATTTCCAAGTAAAATAGTGTCAGTAGTGGAAAGTTTCAGCATTACCATATAAGGTATAAAGCATGCTGATAATGTCGCGGGGTTCTGGGTATAAAAGAGGCTTAAGGCAGCTGCCCTATGTGTGCTTACACACACACACACACACGTCAAATAGTTTTGAACCTTTTTGTAAGAACCTTTTTTTTACCCACTAAAAATTTTTTTCCAGCAGATTCTTAGGTATGTAAATATCTTTTAAATGTTTAGTAGCTGGATAAATAAATGGCTTACAAGATAAAAGCACAAAGCCCTTGGCAAACATTTAAAAAAAAAAAAGAGTCCCAAATGTATTTAAGGATTTCAGGTGTGGGAGGAAACTCTGTGAACCGAGCGGTTAAGGAACAAACGGATGGCCTGCGCTCTTATTGTCTGAGGCTGTCAGTCATGTCACAATGCAGAGAGAGTCTTAAAACACAGCCATCAATCCTCTGTGGTCCATCTTTCAACATGCACAAACAGAGAGAGAGAGAGAGAGAGAGAGAGAGAGAAGAGATGGAGGCTAAATCCCTCAGCCGTTTATTTCGACAGTTTTTCTCCCTTTTTTCTGTGAGATAATGAAGGCCAGGCCCTTGGGCTGGTGTGTGTGTGTCTGTATGTGTGTGGAGCCCATAAGATTGTGTTGATGACTTTTAAATGTCACTCCTGGTCTCAGGGTGGAAGGGCAAGAGGATGGAGTGAGGGGAGGAGAGAAGAGGACAGTTGAATGTTGAGACGACAGTTGTAATGACCAGCTATTTTCTTCAGCCCGAATTATTCGAACCTCTTTAATCTGACCAAAAACCTCACTAATCTGGAGCTGATTACTCTCTCTTTCTCTTTTTGTCTCTCTCTCTATATATATACATCTCTCTCTTTCACACACACACTTATACACACACACAAAGAGGGAGAGAGAGAGAGGCAATCAACCTGCCTCTTCATAAATACTGTGACTATTTTTGAATCAGTGAGGCGAGAAAATTGCCGTCTATAGACTATACAATGGCACATGAGTGTGTTATGCAAATGTACATTAAACTTTTTACACTGCGGTTTATGCTGCACGGATGCCGAGCTTTGATTATTTTTCTACAAAGTGCCATGACTGAGAGGAAACTGAAGAAACAAAATGATGTCAATGGGAATTTTTAGTGTAAATGAAAAAATAATGAATGAATTAAATAATTAAATAATTATTTTTCTTCCTCTTATTATTATTATTATTATTATTATTATTATTATTATTATTATTATTATTATTATGTAAAAAGTAATATCGTATATATTATAAATCAAGGAAGCGATATCTCCTGCATAGTAATGATTTTAACGATGGAAACTGATCATCTGTTTTTTTCCAGGAAATAAATTATAATTTATTTTGTATCATCTTGACACAATATTAAAAGGTAGCTTGTTAGTTCAATGTATTGAATATGTCAACTTGTCAATAAGTATATTTAACTAGTAAAAAAAACACAGATATCAGATATCTTGACCTTGACATTTAAAGCCTCTCTCTTGACCTCTGGACTTTTTTTTTTTTTAATTAATTAATTAATTTATTTATTTTTGTTAATAGTGTCCCTCAGGATATGTTGTAAAGGTCATGTAGCTTGACCAGATCAATGATCAATACAGAGGTCACAGGTCAGTGGAGATGACATAAACCTTGAGACATTCGATGTTTACAGACACGTTGGTCTGCATGTCATGTCTCCCAACCTTTCAAGGAAGTGACTTTTATTTTTCCAGACACGTGTATAACAATGTATATATCTTTTAAGCTTTGCATTAGTAATATGGTCTTATTTGTAGCACATGAATGATAAACGTTTACTGATCATCATACAGTTTAGAATTAAAAATATTTTAAAAATTAATATATATTATATATATTATATTATATATAATTATTATTATATTAAAAATATATATAATGTATTTTTAGATTTTTAAATCTTTTTGGACATCTAAACCTATATTTCTAAAACCAAAAAAAATTTAAAAATATATATATTTTTTAATTTTAATATTTTTACCCGCTGTTTTTTTAAACATATTTTTCATTTTAATGTAACTTTTTTTCCCCTTTATTTTTCTGGTTTTGTTAGTATTGTTTTATTAATTTATGTTTAATTAGTTTATCACAGAGGTGCAGTATTAAAAGTATTATTATTATTATTATTATTATTATTATTATTATTATTATTATTATTATTATTCCTTCCCTCCTTTATCTCTCCCTATCTCTCTTTTTTTCTCTGTCTATTTTTCTTCCCCCCTTTTCCTCCTTTCTTTCTTTCTTTCTTTCTTTCTTTCTTTCTTTCTTTCTTTCTTTCTTTCTTTCTTTCTTTCTTTCTTTCTTTCTTTCTGTCTCTCTCTCTCTCTCTCTTTCTTTATCTGCCTCTTTCTATGTATCTTTTTTTTCTCTGTCTGTCTGTCTCTGTCTTTCTTTCTTTCTTTCTTTCTCCCTCCCTCCCTCCCTCCCTTTATCTCTCCTTATCTCTCTTTTTTCTCTGTCTATTTTTCTTTCCCCCTTTTCCTTCCTTCCTCCCTCCCTCCCTTCCTTCCTTCCTTCCTTCCTTCCTTCCTTCTCCACCTCAGAATTGTTCAACACCTATTATAGTGGAGACCGTATGATGGATGGCAGTGTCATATTCAGACTTTTCTCCGTTGTATCCTGTATTTCATTTTTCTTTAACTTATTTTTTCTTAAAGCTTGAAACTACCTGTGGCCAAAATGATGGCCAGAGATTTTAAACGTTGTTGCCGGAGCCCATAGCCGTGTCTCCATTGCTTGCTTGTTTGATCGCATCTTGATTTCCAGATGCAGCCTCGAATCGCAGAAAGACTTTTTCCAGCCAGGCGAGCATCTGCAAGCTAAGGTGTGATCGAAATTTTTCAGCGTCTGTGAACATATTTTCTTTCAGTGTTGCATATCGATCCATAACAAACTGTAGATGTTCACACCATGAAAGACTAACAGGCGCCAATTGATTGGTGAGGATGAACACGGGGAGGAGAAAACGAGAGCTTTCTGAAGTTACACCGCTCTCATTTGCTTTCTCACCACATTCATGGTACACTGAGCTTGTTGTCAGTTTACTGCAGTTTTTTAATTGTAATTTCGGCTCTATCTGCCGAGAGCCAATTTGTACGTTCGAGTGCTTTGCTGAAGGTGATGTTTAAGTGTCTGGTGAAACGGAGAGACACTAATTCCATCTTTTAGAGCTTTACACCAGTGATTAATACCACTGTACCTCTGTGAAGCTCATTATCCCTTATTTCCATAAATATAGTATATAAATAAAGTGCATATGGCTCTGTGGATGTCTTTGGGCACCTGTGTGTATGTGGTGGGGCTGTTTTTTAATATATATGCAGCTATTATTTATGTATATTCAATGTCACAGTATTTTCTTTTGGTTACTGAAGTTAGGTTTGTGGTTAGATTTAGATTTTGCATAGCATTGATATGCATAGCTACATTGATAATTATGTCAATGGAAGGTCCTCAGAGCGATAGTAAGACAAGTGTGCGTGTGTGTGTGTGTGTGTGTGTGTAAAATGAAATGATTTCTGCTGCTTGTAGCCACAGATGAGAATGAATAGATTGTGCTGCATGTGGGAAATTAGACTGCTCAGATAGATGTACACTGTAATACTAAAGGACTGAAACAATCAAACAGATGCAGAGTACACACACACACACACACACACACACACACACATTAACTCTGAATGCGATTTGTTCATCTTGAGCAGTTTGAAAAAAACGTGCTTTGACGTGAATAATCTATTAACTCCTCAAAGTTTGAAAGTGTTTTCAATCATGTCTCCTACTGCTGCTCCGTCTCATCCTTCAGTCTGTGGAACAACACACCACCAGCAACAAACAAATAGGCATAGCAGTAATAGCTATAATGGAGTCACTTAGGGGAAAACACACACACACACACACACACACACAAAGGTTTAAGGTACAAACATTTGTCACTTTTAACTTGGAAGCAGAAACGCTACAGCGCATCTCTGAGTCATCTGAATAGAGATACAGAAATGCTATAATGCTAAAACTAAACAAATCAAACAAGTCTTATTCTCATCTTAAACGGTTAGCATAAGCTAACCTGACAGGATTCTTAGGATATTTGAAGTCATATTTATAAATGCTAACGATTCATTGCTAATATAAGTCAAACAGACAGGATTTCTAACAGCATATTTAAGCCATGTTAATTGTTAGCTAGCATTTTTGCTGTTCATGTTAGCTAGATTATTGATATAAGCTAACCTAAGCACATTTCAGACAGGATTTCTAACTCGTATTTATTTAGTTTTAAAATGTATTATTTTCACTGATAATGCTAGTTACATGGTTAGCATGTAAGCTAACCTGACGGAGATTTTAAGTCGTATTGATAAATGCTAATAATTCATTGCTAATATAAGCCAAACAAACAGGATTTCTGACAGAAGTCATGTTAATCGTTATCTAGCATTTTTGCTATTCACGTCCGCTAGATCGTTGATATTAAACGTCTATTTTACATTGTCACTGAAAACGCTCGACAATTGTGAACATGACCTAAAAATCCTGTCAGAAATCCTGTTTGTTTGGCTTATATTAGCAGCGTGAATTATTATAGAATTATTATAGTAACATGGCTTCAAATATCCTGTCAGGTTAGCTTATGCTAACCATTGTCAGTGAATATTATCAGATATAAAATATGATATTTTAATACTAAATAAATACGAGTTAGAAATCCTGTCAGAAAAATGAAATAAATGCTAACAATTCATTGCTAATACAAGCCAAACAAACAGAATTTCTGACAGGATTTTTAAGTCATGTTAATCGTTATCTAGCATTTTTGTTGTTCATGCTAGCTAGATTGTTGATATAAGCTAACCTAACCACATTTCTGACAGGATTTTTAACTCATATTTCTTTAGTATTAAAATATCTATTATTGTCACTGATAATGCTAGCTAAATGGTTAGCATAAATTAACCTAAACAAGATATCTGAAATTTATAAATGCCAATAATTCATTGCTAATACTTATTTATTTAGTATTAAATGATCTTTTATTTTCAACAAAAATGGTTAGCATAAGCTAACCTGACAGGATATCTGAAGGCATATGTATCTAATAATTATATAATCATTCACACTGCTAATATAAACCAAACAAACGGGATTTCTGACAGGATTTTTAGGTCATGTTCAGAATTGTCTAGTGTTTTCAGTGACAGTGTAAAGTAGATGTTTGATATAAGCTAACCCAAGCAAATTTCTGACAGGATTTATAACTATTTTTTTTTTTTTTTTACTATTAAAAGTACTTTTCTGGCTAATCTGAAGCAAAACCCAAGCTAATCTGACAGGATTTCTGACATGATTTTTAAAATCATATAGACAAATGCAAATAATTGCTAATATAAGCTACACAAAGAGAATTTCTGACAGGATTGTAAAGTCTGGTTCAAATTTGCTTTATCATTCTCACAGCTAATGTTAGCTAGTTGGTTAAGATAAGCTAACGACAGGATTTCTGTCAGGATTTTTAAATTGTTGTCACAATTTCGGTGCTAATTGTAGCGGTTATCAAGTGAATTTTTATCTTAGCTTCTTGGTTATTTTGGCCAAGAGAAACTTGCTGTGACACTGAAATATCTACTTGGAAAGAAAATAAAATGATTCTCAGTGGTTTCTTGCTTCCTAATGGAGTCACTTAAGAAAACACACACATACTGATTTGCAGTTTTAAGTTAAAAACACTTGTCACTATGGTGCACACCATTTTTTCTCTTTAGCTAAGAGACCAAGAAATGCTTTAGCTTCACGATTTCTACAAGATTAAAAAATTCACCCTACGGACTGACCTGTGCTGGAAGTAACTGAACATTTTATACGTGTGGAAACAAACTAAATGGAGGAATAATATAATAAGATATAATGCATGCCTCACTAAAGGATACATCTCTTGTAGGTTTACTTAGTGGAACATTAATGTAAATGAACATTATTAAGCTAACACCGTTGTAGGATACATTAAATTGTTTCTACTCGAGGTTTCTGTGATAGCAGTAATGTAACTCTGGGTCTGTGTTTGTGTGTGCAGCGTTTAGCCGTGCCCCAGTGCCCATGGCCGTGGTGCGACGAGAGCTATCGTGCGAGAGTTACCCCATCGAGCTACGCTGTCCCGGCACGGACGTCATCATGATCGAGAGCGCCAACTACGGACGCACGGACGACAAGATCTGCGACGCCGACCCTGCGCAGATGGAGAACACGCGTTGCTACCTTCCAGATGCTTACAAGATCATGAGCCAGAGGTACCACACGTTTATGCTATACGTCAGAATGTAGGAGTTGTTCGTAGAGGCTTAAGATGGGTTTCATTGATTCTTATCAAACTGGTGCAAAATCTCGGTGATTATTTATTAATTATCATCATTATTACAGTCTTTATTGATCTACATTCTGGCCCACTTTTACATTAATCCTGGACAAAATCTTAGGATTACATGTCTAGCAAACCCTGCATACACACTACCCTACTGTATCCATTCAGATCAATTTGTCCAGCTAAGAATTGCAAAAAAAAAAGCTGATTGATTAACTCTGGATTTCCCGCAGTCATCAGATCCGGAAATCCCGCTTTTTTACAGCTTTAAGCCATTTTTCAAATTGAAGCTGAGGTTTGGATCGTGAACTTGCTCTGTTGCACTTGGAAACTTCTGGAAGTGGCCTAATGAAATGATTAGGATCTGGTTGCATGGGTCAGTTGTTTCCATGGGTGAGAGATTTTGCGCTGAGAAGCTTTGGCATGACAGGAAGGTTCACGGAGATGCTAACGTCCAACATACATAACAAAAAGAGGTTGTCGGCTAGTAATTATTTCGATTTTAGGTTTTAGTCAGATTCTTTATTTCTCATATCATTTCCCCATGTAATTTACCTCATTGATATACTTTTAATGCTAGTTTTGGTAGTTTGCTGGACAATAAGCAGAAGTTCTGACAGAACTCATTCTTATGAATGCTAACAATCTTCACTTCTAACACTAGCCAACTTGCAAACCTAACAAGATTAATAAATGCTATCTCTATTCAAAAAATGATAACCATTAATGCTAATATTCATGAACTGCTAATGATAGCTAGGTGTTTACTATAAGCTAACCTGACAGGATTTTTAAGTAATATGTATGTTTGCTTATTATTATTATTATTATAAAATGGAATGCATGTTTCCTCAAAAGTTCTTCATTTCCAATATGTTTTTTTAATATTATTATTATTATTATTATTCAGTTTTGGTTTTTGAATGTGGTGCATAGAATACAGAAACAACAAATTTCTACTCAATGTTTTGCAAAGGATAATGTGTAAAAACCGCCCAGAAGTAAAAGGCAATTAAAGTTTCTTTTGGTTGACCACACACAACTATGTCACAGAAGTGTGTCCAACAGCTGGTGATGCAGAAAGACAGCAAATGACGACAAGAATGCAGAATGTTGGCGTTGCTCTGTACAGCACTAGCCAGCCTGCTAAGACAGACATTTGGCTTTAGATACAGGTTACAGCCAGAGACTGTGTGTGTGTGTGTGTGTGTGTTTTGAGATAATTGATCCTTTGTGTGTTCCGCTGCTGCACAAACACTCCCATATAAACCTACCCGGAAGAGTCAAACCCTACAAATGCTTAGCAACAAAAAAACAACACCACAGCCAACAAGTAGCGCTAACAACAAATATCCTCTTCTGTTTCCCAAACCGAAGCGAGAGACTATTATACAAGCCCTAAACTCCTACTGCATTATTGATATGTAGCTAAAGACTGTGCGTATGATGTCTTGACTACAGAGTGAGCAGAGCAGGGATTTTTTTTTTTTTTTTTTTTGTGAACCACGCTCACCATGTTGCTTCATTAGCATGTGAGGGAATGAAAAGCGAACTAACGCCACGCGAGATCGGCTAACGGCGCCCCCGGACTCTAACGCCTGCCGCAGCTGTTGCTAGGATCCTTCTCACCGTGTAAGCCTATTAGAGAGAAGACAAGGAAGGAACTATCCAAATACACACACACACACACACACACACACACACAAAGAAAAGCGTTTCTAAAGAACTCCTGTGGGTTGGTAAAGCTGAGCTTTACACTAGTGAATAGCGGGAGAGAGATCTTCTGTCAGACATTGTCTGGATTTGGAAAAAGGCGCATACGCATGTGGGTAGAGACACGTGCCGGATTTAACATCCTTTAAATCGCAGGTTCTTTTCTCTTGTCTAGTCGTTTGTGACTTGTTTACATTTGAACAGATTTAGCTTTTTATAGAATTGAACCAGCTATGAATTGGACCACCTTTAAACCTGGATCTTTTTTAATTTTCTCAGTTGACTTGAACAGACTTGCTTATCTGATAGCTCTTATTTGTCAGCACTGCTCTACCTAGCATGGATTCCTACTCCGCTGGGAATCGGGTTGGTTTTCCGGGCCGCAGGCCACCTGTCCTCGTGCACTGGCTTCGCTTGAGTTATCTCTCCTCTCCTGGTAGTGCTCATACAAAGCATACACACATACTCACAAATCCAGCATCACAAAGCTAACCGGAGGTGCTAATATCAAAGGGTAGTGCTTATGTGAAGTGAAGGCCGTCAACACCTCTGAGGACTCGCGCCTGTCAATACTGATTTAACACTCAGGCATGATGTCTTAAGTAGTAGGATTTTCAGCATGCATAAATAAAACAGATATAAAGCAAATGCAAGATAATATCAAATAAAAAAATAAATCTTATAAAATAATAATAATATAAATCTACTAAAATAATAAAGCAGTCCTTAAGGTCCATTGTCTATTAACTAAAATGTTAAAAGAAATATCTACATAATCTGATAAAATAATAAAATAAATATAGTAAAATAATAAAGAAGTCCTTAAGATCTCTAGTCTATAAAAATAAAATGTTAAAATAAATATCCGCATAATCTGATCAAATAATACATTACTAAAATAATAAAATAATAAAGCTGTCTTTAAGGCCCACAGTCTATTAAATAAAGTAAAATAAATATCTACTTAATCTGCTAAAGTATCAAATAAAATACTAAAATAAATCTACTAAAATAATAGAGCAGTCCTTAAGGTCCATAGTCTATTAAATAAAATATTAAAATAAATTTCTACATAATATGATGAAACATAAACATAACATGAAACATAATATCAAATAAAATAATAAATCTAATAGATTAATAAAATATAAATATAATAGAATAATAAAGCTGATCTTAATGTGTATAGTCTATTAAATAATAAAATAAAATAAATATCTAGGTAATCTGATAAAATAAAATAATAAATCTGAAAAAGGGTATAAAATAAACCCGCTAAAATAATAAAAGAACAGGATCTAATAATAACATACCATCAATACCAATAATAATTTAGTAGTATTTTATAGTATGTTATTTATATTACATTGAATTTACATCTTCAGGATTTCATTTTTGATTAATTAGTGAGCAGCATGTACATGTTTCACTGCCAAGATATTTTCCAAGATGATGAGCCTGTTGGTTTGGCCTGAGTTCCCTTACAGCTGTTTAAAATGTCACGGGATGATTCCTCACAGCTGGGGATTTGTGTGTGTGTGAGCATGTGTGTGTGTGTGTCTCAGACGATTTAAGGTGCAGAGGAAACTATTCTGACCATGATTCAATGTCCAAATAGTTTCCAGGCTCTGTTTTGCAATAGGGATGGTGAAATCCTTAACTGCGTGCTGTGAAAAGACTGGAAAAAGTGTTAGACATCAAGTTTTTTGCTTTATTTTTCTCTCGGAGCATTCGTCTTCACAGCATGGAATAAAATAGACGTATTTTTATTTCACCCGTGCAATAAAAGTCATAGACATCATTTTCTCAGGCAATCCGAGCATACAGGTCACTAACTGACCGTAGCCGACGTTTCGGCTCCCGTCCGCTACGTTCACACAGCGTCGGAGGACCGCTCCTGTCCAGATCTTTAATTGAGGGCAGCTCCCTGGGTAGTCAGCATCACCGGGCGGCATTTGCTCCTGAAATTCGTTCCTGTTCCAAGGGCATATTTCACTCGTGAGACGATTTGAGAGGAGCTTCGTGTGTATTTTTCTCAATTTCAGAAAACACGATGGATCAATCTGCAGAGTAACATCATATATTCTGATATCTTTCGCCCACTTTTCTGAATCTTGAAGGAGTCTTTGTACTTCCTTGTACACATACTTGGATCTCTAAAACACTTTGACATCATAAGCGGTTTGGAGAAAGCCATCATTACTCGACTCGCATCTTTAAATGTTGTTAAAGAAGAACGGTGAGAAAATAACAGTAAACCAGATTTTGGCTGTGTTTAGTGAAATATACCAGACCCTTTCTTTTGCGAAACTACTTGTATTAGTGTTAGGAGATGTTTGTGGTTAAAGATAAATGGAATGAAACACAAACCTTCTTTTGTTTTGATAGTTTTCCCAAAATCAGAAAACATTATGCAGAATTATTGAGCTTAGTGGTTTCATGGTTATCACGTTTGCCTCGCACCTCTGGGGTGTTGGGGGTTCGATTCCCATCTCCGCCCCTGTGCGTGTGGAGTTTAAATGTTCTCCATGTGCTTCAGGGGTTTCTTTTGGGTTCTCTGGTTTCTTTCCCCAGTCCAAAGACATAGCGCTGTAAGCTGTAGGCTGTGATTGTGTACGGTGATGGATTGGAACCCTGTACAGAGTGTTTTCTTGTCTTGTCCTCCAAGACTCCAGGCTCTATGTGACACCATGTAGGATAAGTGGTACAGAAAACGGATGGATGGATGGTTTGATATTCTGTGTAGTAATATAGACTCAAACAAATATAAATATCTTAGCAGAAAAATATTAATATATAAGACAAACTTGGCTTATTTTTCTGATTAGCTTCATTAAATCGATTTTTGAAACTAATGATATGCTCTTTAAAATTAGCTCTTTAAAATTAACATAGAATATAATTATTATTATTATTATTTTTTTTGTAATACATTTTTTATGAGTTAAAAAAGAAGGTGGCATTTTTATTATTTTTATTTTTTTATTTGTATTTATTTTTTAGACACTACACGATTGAGACACTCTCACACGTCGATGCTTTTTCAGCTAAATCATTTAAATCGCATTAAATAAAAAAATACCAATTCACTGAAGGGGAAAGGACCCAGGACTGTAAAAAACATATATATATATATATATATACTAATATATATACATAATATATATATATATATATATATATATATATATATATATATATATATATATATATATATATATATATACTTTGGTGCAGTAAAAAGGCTCGGTCTTACGAGGCGAGTAGAAAACACCTTTCTGGCCACAACCTTCAGAATAGTAAAGGTTGCAATCTGGTGGTTTTTGCACTTCAGAAGACTCCATCTTATAAGCCAATAGAAAACAAGAAAACTGGGCTATGAAGGCAGGTTGGGAAAATGGAGGAGATTTTTTATTTATTTATTTATTTATTTTTTCATCTTGTTCAAAGAACCATCCACCAACAGATGCTCAGTGGTAAAGTTCCGTTCTTTCTATCCGCATGCTAGGATTTTCTTGTTAGCAGTGGTGGACTAGTGAGGTTGGTGTGTGTAATAAATAAGGCATAATAAATTATGGGTGTGTCTTTGACCGATACTTTTGGATGGTGTAGATCTGAAGCTTTATGTTGATGAGTCTGGGCTCTTGTTAGGTCTTGCGGTCATGTTGGCACACACACACACGCATACTTTTTAGAGGATTTTGCTGGAGGATGTAGATAGAGTATCAGTTGTGTGTGTGTGTGAGAGAGAGAGAGGCAGAGCTTTCTCTTGACTTGGTTTCTCTTGCACTAAATCACATCTGATGCTTGATGCTTTTCTGTAAGTGTTCTGCCAGATTTGCGTCTCATAAAACCATCTGATGACTTTTTTTTCCCCCCATGATCACAGTTTTTGCCTTAAAGTTTGTTTCTGAAAGAGAGAAAGAGGCAGAGGATGAGCAACCCAACAGGTCCTGAAACAGTTTATCTCTTTTATACCACCAGCAGTTTACTTTATTTATTTCCTTTACTTTTTTATCCATTTATTTTATTTACACTTAATGTTGTGAGATCTCAGAACAAGTTAATTCCTCCCATCACTTACAGTACAGTCATTCCATGTCTGCTTATCTTTTTTCCCCTCTTAAAGTTAATAAGACTAAAAGAAATCTCATGAAGACTTTCCTTATGCAGACAACTTGCAGTGATGAAGCACTGATCCCCGAGACTCCTTTTATTAATGATAAATAAACAATTCCTTACAGAAAACCTCATCATATCAGATATTCTAGATCCAGTCGTCTAGCTATCACAATTTGGCCCTTTTGGTCAAACTCGCTCAAATCCTTACACTTGTCCATTTTTCCTGCTTCTAACACATCAACTTTGAGGACAAAATGTTCACTTGCTGCCTAATATATCCCACCCACTAACAGGTGCCATGATGAGGAGATCATCAGTCTTATTCACTTAAAAAAGGTCTTTGCTCTGGGGCCCAGCAGTGGTGGCGTGGTGGACCTGACGTTCAAACTCGTAACCTTCTAAACAGTCGTCCAAAACCTTAAGCACTAAGCTACCACATCCTCCTTTTACAATTTACCTTCACTGGGACCAAGAAGCCTAAACCTGTTCCTGCATGACAATACCCCTGTGCACAAAGCAAGCTCCATAAAGACAAGGTTAGAGTAAAAGTACATGATTGACCTGGCCAGAGCCCTGACCTCTACCCTACTGAGCACCACTGGGATGAACTAGAATGCTGACTGCACCCCAGACCTCCTAACCCTCACGCTCAATGCTCTTGTAGCTAAATTTATGCTCAAAAATCAGGTGGAAATCCTACCCAGAAGAATGAAGCTTATTATCATAAACATGGTCAGGTGTCCAGAAACCTTTGGGCTTCAGTAAAAATGATCACGAGTTTGAATCTTAACAATACCCACAAGTTTTTTTTTCTCTCTATCGAAGCCATATCATCATGCTAGTACAAACAGGCCTGGGTCTAATAATACCATCAAGCTAAAAACCCTGCCAGAGACCTACAGGAAGTAAGTGCAGCGAGTGTAGTAATGGAGTGGCAGGGGTGAGCTAGAGGAGGTTGGAAACATGTCGTATAGCTGTGTTCTGGATCATATCCAAGGCTTGGATGGCACACCTGCTTTCTTTAGTCCCCGCTGTCAAGATTTAGCTACAAATGGACAGATTTTCACTCCGTTTCGTAACTATATACCTTCCCATTAGTTTCTCTGTAGTTACTGAACAATGTATAGTAGTGATGTTTTAAGGTGCTTCTCATCTGCACCTACAACCATTTGTTGTGGTCAGTTTTACTGGGCAACTGATGTCCCAGTCCGAACTGTGTAGTTTTGTTGCTTGGTATGGTCGTAAAGGCTGCACCAGAGGCTTGATATTTCATCCCCGTGTACACCGAATAGAATGACAGTTAAGAAATTGACTTGTGAGAGACAGTGTGTGTGAGAGACAAGACTGCATCTTGGTCATCTGAGGATATTTGTGGCATGCCGTGTCCTTGAAGTTGACTGTGACTGAGATGAGAAAAGGAGAGATCGGAGATAAAATAATGGCTTTTCATCCTCAACCCACTTCATCCCTCCGTTCCTGCCGTGGATCTAACATTTGTAAATCAATACATACTCAAAACAGGATGGCATTTCCTTTTCTTTTTTTTTTTCTTTCCTCTATTTCCTTGGCAAATCCAAGCCAAGATTCTCTCCAAAACCCAAAATGTTTGCTTTGGAGACCCAGGAAGGTCTTAGCGCCCATTTTGGTAATGTGAGGAGTCAGAACAAACACTCCACTACCTTTTGTCATCTCGCACTGGGTCTGGGTTTTGCATTTCCTCCTAAAAATGTGGTATATTATTGGAAAAGAAACCGGCTGAGAGGCTCTGTCGCTCACGGAGCCATCTGGTTTGTGTTTTTCTGCAAACTGGACGTGTGAGCGAGTGACATCTCTGCATAAGGAGAATTAGCCCCTGCATTGATCTGATGTAATTATCCTGAGTTATTGCGTATGACCTCTCCAAATAAGACGAACTCGCTCACATCCATCATATAAATCACAGGCCTGCGTTTCTGTTTGAACGTGACTCGCGTTCGAGTCGGGAATATTGAAATAATTACAGAAAGCCGCACACCCAAAAGGAACGGACGGCAGCGCCGGGTGGGTCACACATGAAACATATAAAAGCGGGGACTACCTGTGCAGCCCTGGGATCCAGAGGTCAACATCTACCACATGGGTCTAATTTCAGCCTCCAGCTAATACAGCCTCAGGTCTTCATAATGAGTCTCACTGTGGAAAGAAAAAATTAAAAACTTTTATTTTTTTATTGGGGGGGGGGGGTGCTATCCTGAAGATTAAATAAATGACCCTGAATTAACAAGATGGTTTAAGAGACTAGAATCTGGTATAAATCTTATCAATGAGTTCTCAGACGTATAATGATGATAAAACCTTAAAACATGAAGAAAATGTTGCGTTTTCAAGCTCTGAAGAAATTCTTGCTTGAACATGATATTCACAAGTGGATTAAAACGTACAGTGGTATTTCGGTTTCTAACACTTACTTCATGCACGGCTGTCTGGGAGCCGTAAAGGACATGCAGCATAAAGTCGATTGAAAAAGTTTGTACACCCTCGGGCCAAAATGAAAACTCCCTAAGCTTTGTCTCTGTAACTAGCACCAGATTTTTTTTTTTTCTCATCCTCAAGCATTTAGACCTCGTGCCAGAACTTTCCATTGACTATCGTCCAAAGATTGTCGAATCGGGAAATGATTAATGATTGAATCTCCAGTGAGATTGAGAAGCTTTGGTGTTTAGCTAGCTTTTACATTCAGCGGACATTGACAGATTAATGGCTGATTAATGACAGACAGATTCATGGCTGACTGCTAGTTCTAGACAAATAGAACTAGCTGGCTAGGTAGCTTCCTAATAGTGTTACTAAGCTTGACTAACAACAGATCAGTTAGTTACCTGATCTAATACGCCGTCATTCAAGGAAACATGCAGACCAGTGCAAATTGGTAAAATATTTCATTGACTAGAAAGAATAGTCATGGTTTAATTCCATCTACTGAAGATATCCGGTTTTATTTAGTTATTTTTATTGTGATTGCCCTTCTTTTCTTGACTTCCTACATGGCAAAATCTGACTGTTGAAAAATCTAACTGTTAAGGAACAGGATGTAAATACGAACAAATTAAAGGAATAAAATTAAACAGCGGCTCTGTTATGCAGCGGCATTTGATCACCCAGTTGTTCTCTTTATGTATGACAACGTAGTCAAGCAAAGGGAATAAGGTGATATATAAGCATATAATATTCTCAGATATCAAATAATGTCTGAGACAACATTCTTTTCCACTATATGAAGAATGTTATATAAATGTTCATTATTAAAGGAAAATAATATGGTGTGTATACATTATTTACAGCCTATTTAATTTTATACAACTCAGCAGTTGAGGGTTAAAGGGCCTCACTCCGGGGCCCTTGTTGGCCCTGGGATTGGAACTCACAACCTTCTTGTCACGCGTCAACCACATCCTCTCTCATCCCCTATATACTGTATACACTGTTTGATATAAAACAGATGACAAGCAACGTATCAAAAGTCCTCCAAGCACGTAGAAAACTTGCTCACTGTTTGAGCCAAAAGGACCTTGAACCAAAAACTTCCCTCAAAACCCGAGCATCTTTAGCCGGGATATTGAAATATCACATGCTGTGTTTATGTGACAGAATGGAATTTAAAAAGCAGAGATGTTGGTTTGGCAGGCAAAAGGACAGATATGAAAAGAGGCGTCAGAGGGAAGAGCTTTTGACAGGAGAAATGGGTATATCTCTCTGAGGAGCAAAGCAAACATGGCAGTAATAAAAGCACTCTGGTGTTCTGTCATTACTACTGCAGTTTAAGCCCAAATCCCATGTGTGAGTGTGCACACACACACACACACACACACACTCTCTCTGTCTCACTGTATTGTGTATTAATAAAATAACAAAGGCTACAATGTTGAATATATGAATTTTTTTCATGTTTGTTGTTCTTTTTTCCCCCCTTTTCAATTCAATTTAGATTTCAGTATAAATTTGCAAAAGCAGTTATGATGCAAGCTTGAAAAACCACCATGCCTGATATTGTTGAAAATGTAAGATTAAAATCTCCCTGACGAATTTTTATCGTCTTTTTTTTTATCCTCACTCAGCACTGTTGAATTTTTTTGCTTTGATTTATTTTTTATTATCACAGCAGCTTTGATGGTTTTCTATCATTTCTATCATTCAGACTGGGATACAATACTATATTTGAATTTTTGGAAGGAGTCTCCAGTGTCAGTTTTCTTGTAACATGACATTATCTTCAGCTATGCTGTTGATTTATTTTTTGATGCACCCACCACCATGTTTTCTCTTACTCATTCCGAAACTGGTCATTATTTCGGGAAAACAACATCAAAAACAGGACAGTCACGGCAGTCATCATTCCTCCAGACCGAATCAAACCTTCCAGCAACAGCTGCAATCTAATCGGCATCGTCTCCTCCCGGAGCAACTGGCGGAAATCTGAGACGCTCCCTTTTACATTTATTAAGAGAGATTTTCCTTAGGTTAAAACGTTTCTCTAGACTAAGTGCACCTCTGTCCTGCCTCACTGAGCTTAAATGGCCTACACATCTGCCAAGTTTTTACATCTTCCCTTCTCTATGGCCGGCAAGTCGTCAGTACCGGGCCGTGATCTTTTCCCTGACAGTGATGAGATGCGTTTTATATACTCTCATTTCCACTCTCGGGTTTTTAGTTTCAGCGCCTTTAAGTTCCAAATCATTTTTCATTGCGCTGTCGGTCATTTGAGTTCTTCTGGTTTCTGGGTGCATTGGCTTGCAGTGTACATTGAATATATATCTGCTGGGAAACCTTGGGTCCTGCCATCCATGTGGATGTTACTTTGGCACGTACCACCTTCCTAAGCATTGTTGCAGACCATGTACACTCTTTCATGGAAACGGTATTCCCTGATGGCTGTGGCCTCTTTCAGCAGGATAATGTGCCGTGCCACAAAGCAAAAATGGTTCAGGAATGGTTTGATGAGCACAACAATGAGTTTGAGGTGTTGCCTCCAAATTCCTTAGATTTCAATCCAATCAAGCATCTGTGGGATGTGCTGGACAAACAAGTCCAATCCATGAAGGCCCCATCTCCATGGATGCTGCTAACATCTTGGTGCTAGATACCACAGCACACCTTCAGGGATCTAGTGGAGTCCATGCCTCGAGGGGTCAGGGCTGTTTTGGCACCAAAAAGGGGTCCAACAGAATATTAGGAAGGTGGTCATAATGTTATGGCTGATCAGTGTATATATATATATATTGTATGAATGCAAGCAGTAAAAATCAACCATACTCTTCCCTATAATGATGTGTTGGCATTTTCCTTTGTGCTTATATTAGGCATGCAGAAACTCTGTGGGATGTTTTTCCCATCTATTGTAGTCCTGCTTATCGACTGGACCCCATAGCGTATGCCTCACACCCGCCAAGCAAATAAGCATAATAACACTCTCCCTGCCTATTATGTGGAATTTTCATTTCATTTCATAAAAAAGCTCTTTGTACTTTTTTCCCAGTCTGTCTGTGTTCGTGTGTGTGTGTGTGTGTGTTTCTGTCTGTCTCTCTCTCTCTTTCTGAGAGAGACGGACACACAGAAACGCAAAATAATGGTTAATAAGTTGTGCTCTATTTCCGTAGAACGAGCCGTGGTCACACACTGTAAAGCTTTCCTCCACGCAGCTCTCTGTTTTGACAAACTAAAAGGTCAAAGGGGCAGAAGAGTGCAGATACACACTTCCATTACAGTCGATTTCACCCCAAGGGGTTTAAAGTGTACTCACTCACACACATACACACACACACTAGTGAATTCTCTAGAATGTAAAGTAACTGGCTTTATAGACTGTAAGCACCATTTAGTGACTGAGTTTTTTTGAGATACTCCTCCCACATTGTTCGTCACACTGGTATATAGTTGCTGTGTGTGTGTGTGTGTGTCTTGTCCCTGAGCAATGAAAGAGCTCGTTGAGTCAGAGCAGGTGGTGAAAGGGACCCTGGGAGATGACGCTCTTCCTCACATAATCCCCCCCCTCACCCACACACACACACACACACACACACAGCAACTCTCTCTATCCAACTCTCTCTCTCTCTCTCTAAATATCTCTGTTCCGAGCTCAGGCTGAATTACAGATAATCTGTTCATTGGAAGGAAATGCTTGTCTTTAAGTGAAATTATTGTGATCTGAACAATTCAGAAAAGCCAAACTCATTTTATTTCAAAGCAAGTCAGTACCTGTCCCGAACTGAATGAGCAGGAACAAACACATAAATAACCAAAGGATTATTATTATTTTAATGTCATTATTCCGATGTTTGTTCCGTTCGTGGATGCATTGCATTACGCAACTTTTTCCCTGATTATATCCTCACTTTCCATTGTACTTGATTGATTTTTTTTTGTCCATTCCATTTTGTACTTCCATTGATTTTTCAAATTTGAGATGAGACAAGCTTTATTAATCCCATAGGAGAAATTTCAAAATGAATCACCTCTAGCTTCCTGAGAGGTTTAAACTCGGATTACTGGAGTCCAGACTGCAAACCATTACAACATGGAACCTATATATAAGTGGTACAGTTAGTGGAATGTATTATATTACTTCTCTTCAAGGTCCAGTATGTTCTGAGATGCTTTTCTGTGCACCACGGCTGCAAATGGTGGTTATTTGAGTTACCATAGCGTACTCAAACCTCTCTCTCATGTACAAAGCATTTCAATCCTTAGACCTGTTGTTGTTCTGTGTGTAGAATGTTACACATGAAAATCCTACGAGATCTGCTATATATATATATATATATATATATATATTCCACTTCTGCTACATAACTGGCTTAAACCATACTGGTCCAAAACCAGTCCATCAAAGGGAGTATGTGAAATGTACATTTAGTAGGATTGAAGTTAAGAGAATCTTTGGGTAGTAATTTAGCCACATGTCTCACTGTCATTATACATTAACTAATCATTAGCTTCGGTAACTAGCTAGCACATGTTTTTTTTTTTTTAGCTAGGGTTTGTTTTTGTGTGGTGTGTTTTCCCAAGATTCTACAACTATACAGGACACCTACATTTTTGATAAGCTGTTATACACCGAAAAGGCTAAATTAGCGTATCCATATCCAAATTAGCGTTGATTTTATAGCATCCAGTGTTCTAGCTAGAATTTAAGCCTCAAATCCCATACGTATGCACTATTTTACTTCAAGTATACATTTGAAGGCTTAATCAACTGAATAAATGAAGTGTGCAACTCAACTCTCGTAGCTTTGAGTCTGTAGAAGAAGAGGGTTAAAAGGCGCTAGAACAAGTTTACAAGATGACAAGATGTGTGATTTATTTTTTACGTAGTGTGTAGCATGAGATTTGAGACACAGCTTTAGTGTTTATGTAACTAGCGTCTCACTAGCATTCTGCATTTTGGCGGAAAAGTATCTAGTGAGAATCCAAAGTCTTGTAACTAGCATCCAACATGTTGTACTTAGCATTTAAATAGCATCGAATACTTCGTACCTAGCATCTAACTAGCATCAGAACAAGCGTTTTTTTTTTTTTAGTTTCTATTCTTGTAGGTAATCTTCTGAAGCCTATTGTTCTGACTTTTTCTATTTCTGCCCTTAGTCCCTCTGCAGGAGGTGCTCTCACAAGCAACGTGTTTGGGGTGGGGGGCAGAAACAACCTGCTGGTGTCTACAAGAGCTGTGTGTGTGGTGTGTGTGTGTTTGCGAGTTTGTGTACACCCTCAGTAGGTGCCCTCATCACAGTCAAACAGTGACTCAAGCTGTTTGTCTGGGACGCATTCCAATCTGAGCATCACTCCCGCATTTTTCCACTCTCTCCAGCCGTCTATCTCTGTATCCTCTGTCATTTTCTCTCTTCCTCACCTGCTCTTGTCTTCTGTAGCTGCCAGCCTGTGCTGGGTTTCAGGATTCTAGTATGCGTTTGTATCCACCAGCACCCCTGGGGAGAACCATGATGCAGGAGTCACACTGGGAATAATAGTTTAGTGTGTATCCTTTCTTTTCTTTTCTCCTTTTTTTCCCTTCGGTTTTGTTGAGAATGCTAGTTCCCGAAGGGTGATATGGTGATATTTGGCAGCCCATATGGTTCTGTGCCATTTTGAACTGCTTTCATCTAATCATTCCTTTAGAAGATTCCAGCTTGACTGAATGCTACGTCAAATGTTTACTAATTCCTTTTCATTACCTCCAACTAACCTTTTAAACACCTGATATCGATGCGTAATCAAGCACGGCATATCTCTGACTCACATTCTCCAGCCCTTACATACGCCATTAGCATAAACACCTACACTTAGCATTTTGTGTTTCTGTGAGAACTTTAGCTCGTTTAGACATAACCATGTGTGCATACCTTGTCATTTCCTTTTAAACAGATTTCTCCTTCAGGCAAGCTTTGCTCTTTAGTCCTTCCCCAGAAATGTAAATGTGGACTTGGGAGAAGCCTAGCAAGCTCACGCAGGTTAGCCTTTAGCCTGCTGCATGCTGTTGTGATGCAAGCTAGCCCCCAGTGAGACCTGAAAGCTAGTAGCAGAGCATGCCAAAGCTGTGCATGTCAATAGTTCTCTGCTGGAAGCTCTGGAGAGAGACACATTCTTATTCATGAGCCTAATTCAATCAGCACCAGCGGGGGGAACTGCTCCCGCAACACAGCCATGGATGTAGCAGAGAAAAAGAGAGAACGAGCTAAAGTGAGTGAAGTAAACAGGTTGAAAAAAGGACAAGTAAAAAAAAAAAAAAAAAAAAGGGTGAGGAGTGAAAAATGAGAAGGAAATGGTTGAGCAAGAGAGAGCTGATTGATCAAAATCGTGATCTTTTGACAAAGTAAATATGATCGAAATATTATTTTAATAACCTTTTAAAAGCTCATATATTTCACTTCAAACCGTTTTCTTTCGTTTGCACCTAACTAGCATACAGCATTTTGTAGTTGTGTAACTGGCATATAATGTAACTGGTTTAGTATCTAGCATCTTACTGACCTCTAACATTTTGTAACTAGCGAAAATCCACTATTTTGTAAATAGCATCTAGCTCAATTTCAATGACTTGCATCTAACTAGCAGCCATTTAGTAACTGGAATGTTTCTAGAACCTAACTAGCGTCCATTTTGTTACTAGCATTCAACTAGACGTCCAGCTTTTGTCCGATAACAATCCAATGTTTTAAAAAGCCTCAAATCAGCATCCAAACCTTTGTAGCTAGCATCTAATAATTCAGTTTTGCATTTGACTTGCATCTAATTAACCTCCAACATCCCCATCACCTTGACTGAAGCTCCGCACTCACGCCCTCTACAGCTGTCCCTGCCTTCTTGATGCGTACACGCTAATTTACACACAAGGTCAAAATGCTGGACCGTTTGGTAAAGCCGTGGTGCTTTGTGGATATCGTGGACAGGATTTGTGCTTTGGCTGTGTTTCAGCTGGAAAATTGGCGTCTAGAAGAACAAGAAGACTGTAATGCTTTCGCAATTTTTCAAGTGGCACTGGAGCTCTTATAGTGCAGAGCTGTTGAATCATAGTATTGAAAGAATTGACCCTTATTGGTGCATTTTTTTTTCCCATTTTTCGGCTTTACCCTACACTCAAACACACACACAGGTACACACTTGTGTGGTTTTCTTCACCTAAGGGAAGAATGTGAATGTGTGTCACAGGCAGCTTAGGGTTGAATGCAGAAGTTAAAAGCCTGTCAAACTCTTCTGACACACTCACAAATTGGCATGAATGGAAGCCCTAGATGGGGCCACAGCTATGGAGCTACTTTAACCTCTCTTGCAGTCTTGCTGTGTGTGGTGTGTGTGTGTGTATGTGTATGTGTGGTGTGTGTGCTTGCATGTGTGCCTGTGTGTGTGTATGCTTGCCTGTAGCCTACAGGTTTGCCTGCTATCTCACTTCAGCTGCTGTCAATCAGGTACCTCACACCGAGTCTCTCTTTCTTTCCCAGAGTTCCTTGCTCTTACTGCCATCTAAACGTTTCACAGTTTAGTACGATTCTGGTTTTCTTTTTTTGTCTGTACTTTCAAAGAAAATGTCCTTATTCTAACTGCACGACTCTCATTCTATTGCATTTCATTACATTACATTTCACTGTATAACTCCACTTCATTACATTTTACTGTATATCTCTCATTCCATCAAATCTCATACCATTCCATACCATTCCACTGTATCACCATTTCCTTTCCTTTCCTTTCCTTTCCTTCCCTTCCCTTCCCTTCCCTTCCCTTCCCTTCCCTTCCCTTCCCTTCCCTTCCCTTCCCACCACATCTCTTTCAATTACATACCCCCATACTGTTCTATTGTATACCTTCCTTCCATTCCATTTTACTATATACTTTCCTTTCCATTCTATAGAATACCTTCCATTGTGTTCCATTTCATTCCACTGGCTTCCATTTCAGTCCATTGTATACACTCCTGTTTTTGCTACATTATATGGCCAATAGTATGATATGGACACCTGACCATTACACCTATATGCGAATCTTCCACAAACTGATGGAAGCACCCACCTGTATAGGACAATTGGAAAAGGAATAGGAACAAAGGGACCTGATCCTGCTCCAGCAATTCAATGCCCCTGTGCCTATAGTGATCGCCATGAACACACGATTTGCCACTTTTGCTGTTGAGTGACCTGTACCGAGGCCTGACCTCAACCTTTGACTGCACTCCAGGTCTCATCACCTGCCAACAGTGTTTTTGTGGCTGAATGAACACAAATCCCCAAAGCCATGGTCTAAAATCTAGTGGAAAGCCTTCCCAGAAGAATGGAGGTTTTATAGCAACAAAGATTGCGCATGGTTTGACTATGGAATGTTTCAATCACGATCAGCTGTCATTAAACTTTTGCCCATTTTTTTTTTGCATAATCTATACTGTTCTATTCACTTCCTTAATCCTGCTCTTTTAGTCAACCTGGATTGCACTTTGTAGTGTTTCCCATCTCAAACAGACTCATTTAACCTAATGAAGGGCTTGCTAATGAGCTGATGATTAGAGTCAGGTTTGTTAGAGTAGAGAAACACTATGCATGCAGTCCCGAGGGACTAACAGGAGCAAGATTGGGAAACGGTGTCTTAAAATAATGTGTGCCTTCCAGGCGTTTTAAATTGTCATTGTGGAAGAAGACCGTATTCATCATTTGCCTTAACGAAGAATATCCTGTCCTCTGGTACAATGTTATGCCACACTTCATCTATCTTTCGAAACATCCTTCAGAGTGGAAAAGTCTCCCGTTTATCAGAGAGTAAGAAAGAGAGTTTAAGAATACAGATGTCCATGTCAATAGTGCAGACTCAGTCAAGTTTTGTCCTTAAAGCCCTGTAGTGTCCACAGCATGCCCGTGATACTGCTCTGGCTAAAACCTATCAATACCTCAGCATCTGGTCCATCCCTGTCTCATGTCCTCAGGCTCCCCTGATGAGACCCACATCGATCTGTCCACTCAGGCTCTCTGTGTTCTCCAGTTCTCCAGACACTGATTAAGCCTAGACTACACTGCATTATCAATTTTCCATTGACAGTCTGGAACTAAACTTAATCTGAAAGCTCAAGACATTTTATGCCTTTTCTTCTGCATTTAAAGTTCACTAAAAACCCAAGAGCCTGCCAATGATGCAGTGTCTCAGACAAATTGCCATTGTGGGGGTCTGATTACGCTTATCTAATAAGTGAGACTCTGGCGCCATGGCTGCAGGGTGTGTTTTTGCGCTGTCGTTTTTCGAAAGTATGAAATTGCAAAAAGTCATATTTTAAGATGCAAATAGGTTTAATCGAGGCAATAAATCTAATATTTTGGTCTCATGAGATTAATTTTCTTGTCTGGCAATTTTCATGTAAGTTTAATCAGCCCATTCCCGAATATGTTTTCTTATTTCCTTTTATAGAGACAAATGATCTCTCATTATTACCCATTAATTTGGCTTCCTTCAGGCATTTATTTTTAAATAGGTTGCTTTTTTTTCCCCATTCTCTATTTATTCTAGTGGTGTGAACATTGAAAAACACCGATTTGAGTATGGCTAGTTTTTTTTTGTTTACAATTATTACATCTTTTTTTAAACAGTGTTTGCCCTGGCTTCATTATGAGTCCTGCACTGATCCAGAATCAACAATTAGCTTTTAAAGCTGTCCCGCATGTCTCTAATGGTAACTGTTGCACAGGAATTCAGCACCTTGGGTGAGAGAGAGAGAGAGAGAGAGAGAGAAGCCCAACCTTTCTAGAGTCTGACATTAGGGTTGCTATGGATACATTCATTTCTAATGATATAGTGTGCTTAGTCGTCTGTGTGTACGAGTGAGGGTATGTTCACAGTTATTGGGTACTCGCATTCCTGTTCAAAATACCTCTTTGCCTCCTTTTGTGGGGTCTCAGTGTAGCCACACACAGACACAATCACACACTCCATCACTATTCTAAGACGTCCCATTGGTCAACTTGTCCATCGTCTTGTGTGGTATGTATGTGTGTGTGTGTGTGTACTCTAATCTACTGTGTCGAGTCCTTTAAAGGCAACTCAGCCCAGTGGAGTGCATTTGTTTCACCAAGGCTGTACTGAACTTTTTATGACCCGTTAAACACATCCAGCCATAAAAAACACACAATATATGTTCACACACACCTAAGCAAACACACTGCACCAGTATACACTTTCAGCAATGTAAACAAGCTTGTCTTCCACTGGTAGGCTGCATTTTGTCTTCAGCTGTACTTAAGCGCTCTTTTGTCTCCAGTCTCTAAATCACAGCACTGTTTTCCCCCCTCCCAGAACAACTCAGCCGTCTCACGTCCGACGCCTGCTTTCTGGCAGCTATAGAGAAATTCCTGCTTCTGACCGTTTTTCATTTTTCAAACTAGCCCTGGCGAGCAGACTCTTCTTCCTCAGAGCAGATCATTCAAGCCTGGCTCGGGTTCTCCAGCCCACCCTAGCCGACTCAGACGGGACGCTATTGGGTAAAAGCGTTTACACGCGAACAGATTAAATAGCTATTAGGCTTGGTGATTGTTTGGACAGTTGGCCACCATCCAAAAAGCTCTTTTGAAACCGGGCAGTGACTTAGCCACGGCAAGTTTTCACACAAGGGTACCGTGAGCCGGATGGAAATTTGGCAATCGAATATAATTTTATTAACTGCTGATAGATCACAGTGTTGTTGAATGTGGGTCATTGCCCAGTTCCTCTACACAATATAAACACATTGCCAATTATAAGGTTTCTAGGATAATTTAATCGCTAATAGTGTCACATACCAAACAAAATGATCCAGACATCCAATAAATAATGCATCTTTTTTAAAGTATTAAAACCATACACACTTTTAGGGATGCTAATATTAAATGCAATACATAAATATATGATTTGCTATAAATGCTTAATTATAGAGTGAGAAACATTTTTGAACATTTCCAATTAGACTACATGGAGGGAAAAAAAAGATAAGGAAATAAATAGCATTTCTCAAATTAATAGATATTAAGAAATACTTCCTGCTTCTGTTAAATGTATTGTTTGGTTAGATTTACAAATCTTAGCCGGAAAAAAAGAAAAAGAATATATCAGGTGTTCAGAACCTTTATTTTATTCTGACTTAATGTAATAATTTAAATTAAATTAAGTTTAATTTAATTTAATAAAACAACATAGGTATCAAGGCCTTCTGTTTTGGCCACGGTTATGGTATGATACATTCTGGGTCCAAGTTTCGGTCCTGCAGCTAAAATTTTATATGCTTTCCATATTTCACGTGGGTTTCCTCCTCATAGTCAGGTTTCAGCCAGTCTTCCCCTCTGTATTGTCTCCTGTGTGTTGTACCGTGCTCCTGATTCCTGGCTCTAGATCTACAATGACCATGAAGTGGTTCTGGACAAAGAATCGGAACTGAAACCTCAGCTTTCCTATACCAGTTTGTTAAATGGACAGGAAAAGGAAGTGGAGTTGTTGCTGTGGGTAACTGAAGCCTATCCAGTTATGTGTTTTGAATTAAATGGGTCACATGACTGCAAGTTTTCGAATTGCTCGGTTCTTGACGGATGCGGACGAAGTGGACATGGAGACCGGGATGCTTTTTTAATTTATCAGGATTATTGTGAACATCGCTTTAGGTCTTTTAAGCATTGCTGTTATACAACAAGACGATTAAAAGAGCCGAAGCTTCAAAAGTAGTAGCATACCATATAAACAAAGGGTCATTAACTGTATCTCATGCACCACTTTCCACTTTTTCTTTAGGGAAATTCTAAATATCACTCTTTTATTTTTTATCCTGAATGTATTTGGAGTGTCTTTCTGTATAGATTTCCTTATTTCTTATATGTGGCTTGGTCAGACTGGCACTAAAGCTTCTCTCTGGCTAGATAATATAGTGGGTTTCTGAAGAGAGAGAAAAAAAAAATCAAATAGCTCTTACAGAATAATAAAGGTGGGATTTACAGCTAGCGGTTAAGCACTTTTCTTTCCCTGCCACCAATCAAACTGAGTCCATTCAGTCGTGCAGCTAAAAGGCACTGGATCTAAAGTGGAGCCTCAGCATCACCAAATCCTGAATTGCTACTTACTGGACACTGGACACTATGTGTTGTGAAGGTTTGACAAGGAATACTGATTTGCATTTATATATCTGGATTTGTTGCGTGCCAGGAGTGTGTCAATAGCAAATCTATAGGTTAAAACCTTGCTGAGGGGCTCGGGTGTGTTTTTTCCTCCCTCAGATTTGTCAATGTTATAGCTCTTAAAGGGAATCGGTAGATCATGAATATGCATGTTATATCATTTAGCCTTTTCCATTAGGCTTATTGATATACAGTGTATGTATCCTAATGCACCGTGTGTTTATTCACGGAGCAAATGCTACTCTTATCCTATGTTTCGGTATGATACGTAGCATTGTGTGTTACATTACACTTAAATATTACATTATTTTTAAATTGTTATATCATGTTTATAGGTTACTTTGTGGTATGGGATGTTACATTGTGCTACGTCATGTTATATGTTACATCCCGTTACATAACAATACGTTACGAATTCATATGACATCGTTATCTCGGTATTTCAATTCAGGGGAGCTCAAGTAGCATTAGACAGACCTAACAGATGGGGTGTGTTTATTGAAATGGACTGATGTGTGTTTATTACACAGCGTGATTACAATGCTTCATGGTAAGTTGCACTGAACAGGTGTAGCATGTTTATTCAGGTGGATCTCGCTTGTGTAAGCATTTTCTTTTTTAACTCATCAAACCCGACTTTCACTTTCGTCTGACCAACCAAGGCGGCGTCTTTTCACGCACGCGAACGCTTCCGGCTTAATTGAAAGCAAAGGCCGCTTTGTAAGATAAGAGCACTTCACACCTCTGTGAGCTCTTCTGCTAGAAAATGGCCTTGTCAGCTATTGTGCAGTAGTTAAAGCGGCCTCTGGGGTCTCAGACTGACTGAGCCGTCTTTCAATTCCTCTCCTGTCCTCAAGTCCAGCTTTGACGGAGAGAATCTCGGAAGACTCGACCGGAAACACTGACCCGGGACCGAAGTCTTTCTAACCTTACATTAATCCCGATGTCAAATCCAGCTCAGATCAGAGTCACAGAAGCGTTGTCTGGCAGGACCTTGGGAAATTGTCGCTGGCGCTCCATGATGAGCTTGAAGAAATTGTTGCGAGTGTGTGTGTGTGTGTGTGTTTTAGCCACGGCGCTGGAGGAGATGGCTCTCCTTTGGGAATGGAGTGCATAGATTCTGTAGCATCGCTGTCACTGTTTCTTTTTTAATTGGGGTCTGGTTTGACAATGTTTTATAGCTAATTTACACCAGTGTGACTTCCTTAATCAGTTATTATATATTTTTTTAAACCCTTCTCCCTGCTACACATGAGTCATGTTTCATTACTTCATGGTTCATCAGCTGGATCTCTAACAGAATGAGCCGATCTTTATACATATACACATATAAGTGTGTGTGTGTGTTTCATTCTTTCCGGGACACCTGGGCTTGATGTCATCTCTTTTTTTAAAAAAAAAAAATTAAAACTCCGTC
The DNA here is from genome assembly GCF_019097595.1 of Hemibagrus wyckioides. NCBI lineage: Eukaryota > Metazoa > Chordata > Actinopteri > Siluriformes > Bagridae > Hemibagrus > Hemibagrus wyckioides. The sequence continues at coordinate 12,867,896 of NC_080738.1, read as the reverse complement.
TCCATTTCTGTCTCTACATTACCATTTCCTTTCACTCTCACTTCCCTTCAAACAAAGAGAGCTGTCTTTTTATTACCAAATCAAATCATTCCGTTCGCCTCCCCTCCTCCATGCTGCAGACGCCAAACCATGTTTGTTTAATGAGAACCTGCTTTAGACTCGCAAGCTCTCTCCTCACAATTACAAACCGCTGTTCAGAAAATGTCGCTCGCACGTTGACTCCTGATTGAAGAGCGGCGTTTCGATGGGCTCGGATGGAGCTCTCGGAAGAGTATAATTACAAAGGCTTAAGTGTAGAAAACAGGGCTGCGGGGGGAAAAAAAAAGGAACGTATTAGCAACATCGCTTCTAATCAGCGCTAGAAACTAGAGGAGTGCTAAAGCTGAGACACTCGCGTGCACACAGTGACAGCTAACAGTATAACATTGATATTGACATTGATAAATTGTGTCACTACTGTTTTTGGAGATTTTTTATTTATTTTTTTTTACTAAATCAACCGCAAGCAGCTGATTTGGTGTTGAATTTATGTACTTTTTATATTTATTTATCCTTTTTTTTCTATTTTTTAATGTTAAAAAATGCATTTCATTTTAAAAATTGTTTCTAAATTAAAATTGTTTTATTTTTAAAATAAAAATGTAAAATTAGAATAAAAATTAGTTTCTAAATTAAAATTGTTCTAAAATATAAATCATGAAAAAAAAATGTATCATCATGAAAAGCAAATATTTCCTAAAGTTAGTTAGTTAGTTTATTCATTTATTTATGAAGTTATTAATTCATTAATTAGCTAGTTAGTTTGTTTGTCTGTTTCGCTAGCCATTTCTTATCATGCCACATTTTATGAACCACAGTATGACATGTGTTGGTCTTCTAGGCATTATAGTAAGCTATAGATAAATCCCCGATGGAAATATTTGCTTTTCCAATACAATATTATCTGCCTTTCAGACTGCCCAAACAATATTCATATTTTTTTTCCTCGCTCTAAAGCCCCTGCTATGATCCGTTCAAATAACCTTTGCCTCAGAACACCATTAGGAAATAGGAAGTCTGATATGTGGGTGTGTATATGGCGCTCGCATATGTACATAGAGTGGAATTATATTAAGCATAATAATACAGCAGACATTGTGTTGAATACATGTTTGATGTTTTGTTATGATGTCAGAATGCAAAGGCATTACGACTAGTTTAATCACATTTCTGTCTGGCTTTTAGGGGAAAACAGTGGCACAATATATTTCTTTAATAATTATCCATCTCCATCTCTCTCTCTCTCTCTCTCTCTCTCGCTCTCACTTACTCACTCACACACACACACTCAGACACACGTTCTCATAATGAAGGATTTATGAGGACCAAATGTCCTCATGAGACAAGTGAGGTCCTGTTTATAGGGTCCTCATGCTTACAGTCAGTTATTTACATCACATTTTAATCCCCATCATCTGAATTCAGTCCAGTGAAAGGTTGCAAAATAAAGTAAATGGGTTTTTTTTTTTTCTTCCATGCCCCATGTTCCAGAGTCTATAGAAATCATCCAATGAAATTAGTCTGTGTGTACGGGTACGGTCCTATTGTAACGTAAACAGTGTTGACACAAACAGAATTTAGAAACATTTGCAAATTGGGCTACCTTGTTTGGCTGGTGGTAGAAACCAAGCGACAATTATATGCAAGAAGACTGGGTTCGCTAAACACGTTTTGTGTCAAAACAAGAAAACAATGTATTTACAGTTTGGTCCGCATAGAGCAGTGTGCTAACAGTGTGAAGTGTTTTGTAAATGTGAAATTTGTAACGCATTTTGGCAACTAAAAAGGAAAAAAAAAAACAAAAAAACAAAATCCTGACTTATTCCAAATGCTTAGTTTTATTTTTTTTTATTGATCTACACTATATTGGCTAAAAATTTTGGGACACCCCTCCAAATCATTGAATTCAAGTGTTGTTTTTTAGGGGTTGGGCTTGACCTCTTAGTTCCAGTGAAAGGAACTCTTAATGCTTCAGCATACCAAGACATTTTGGACAATTTCATGCTCCCAACTTTGTGGGAACAGTTTGGGGATGACCCCTTCCTGTTCCAACTTGACTGGAAGTCCATAAAGAAATGGATGAGGAGGAACTTGACTGGCCTGCCCAGAGTCCTGATCTCAACCCGATAGAACACCTTTGGGATGAATTAGAGTGGAGACCGTGAGCCAGACCTTCACGTCCAACATCAGTGCCTCACCTCACAAATGCGCTTCTAGAGGAATGGTCAAAAATTCCCATAAACACACTTTTGGGAAAGCCTTCCCAAAAGGGTTGAAGCTGTTATAGCTGCAAAGGGCGGGGGAACTCCATATTACATTCATGTGCATGTAAAGGCAGATGTCCTGAAACTTTTGGCAATATAGTGTACATATCCAAATTTACACGCACTCATCGTTATGTGTTGTATTTTCGTTCTAATACAAGTAAGTGTGGCGTACATTAATTGCACAATACTGTATGTACAATGTCCGTGTAAAAGTATTGGAACGACAAGGCCAAAAAAAAAAAAAAAAAAGGTATAAAAGATAAAATATATCTTTTTCATACTATGCTGTAAAGGTGTGTATGGCGTTTGGATGTTCTTCCTGTTCTTCAGGGGTTTCCATGTTTCCTCTCCCAGTCCAAAGACATGAGTTGTAGGTTGATTGGTATCTCTAAATTGATAATTCAGCACCGTGTCCTGCTTTGTGTCCCAAATACCTTGGGATGGACTCCAGGTTCCCAGTGACCCTGTGGATAGATGGATGGATGGATGGATTGATGGATGGATATTCTTTTGTCAATGATAAAGAGTTCTGTTATGGCTAACAGAATGGTCAGTTCTTCTTTTCTTTGCTTCGTTTGGTTCCTGTTAGAAGAGTACTCCAATTTTTTAGACTTCTTTGATACAGAACTAATCGTGCAAGCCGCATGCTTGTAACCAGGGTTAAAAAATGTTTTGAAAAAGTGAACTTGGTCGTGTTAGTTGTGCTTCATACTGAGATTACACATTTATTTTTAGATGATGGTTGAGTTTATACTGTATGTGATATCTGAAAGTTCTGCCCAATTAATGAAACAAAGAAACAGTTTTACTTTTATTCAGAAACTAGGATATATGCGCAGAACTCCCAATCCGAAAGGCGAAACATGTTCGTTGACGAAGCGTAATGAAGCTATCTTGTAGTAATTATAACTACATTATCATCTGAATACATTACATATTTGTTTTATTGATGCTTGCATTATCGTTACATTCATGTCTTGAGGACTGTAAGTAAAAAAAACAAGACCTTTGAACTTTGTGTTGTCTCAGCAAACATATCGTTTCTCCACGCCCTTTCCCCAACTCGGAAAAGTACGAAGCTGCTGATGTTTGTCTTCACAGCATCTGCTTTTCTTTGAACGCTGTCAGCAATGCGGAGGCAAAAATAAAATCCTGCAGTGTTCAAAACAGATTGAAAACTCCTCCCGTTTTTTTCTTTTCTTCTTCTTCTTCTTGTTTTTGGTTTAATCAAGCCGAAACTTTGCTGTATTTGCATTCTCAAATCCCCGAGCTGGGAAAATGCGTCAACGGTAGAAAGAGGACAGTCAATTATCAATCTACACGCAAAACAAACCCTGAGATGAGGATCTCTCGTTAGAGTCGTGATAAACTTCGACTTCTAATTCCGGTAGAGATAGAGAGAACTCCTGGTAGATGTTTCTTTTTTCCTTCCTGCTCGCAAAAGCAAAACTTCTACCTAAATTGATTCGGTTTGATTCCAGCATGAAGACGGTGTGGTCATATGGTCAACTGGTCACCCGTGATGACTTCGGGTAGCGATCTGAGGGAGGAGGAAGGAAAGGAGAAGAAGAAGAATTTTATTATTCTAAGACTGAATAAACAAATCATTTGAACAGGTGCACTCTTGAAGTAAAGATGTTTACATGCAAGGACTCATTTCCTGTCTGTAATCATTGTCTTTGTGCTCTGTACAGCTGAACTTGAAAATGGAGTGATGTACAGCTTCAAACATCAAGGTTCTGGCAAAACACTGGGCTAGGTTCTACCTGGCAGAAATGGTAGAGAATTACAGTAATTGTAGGTACATGTAAGTGTGTGTACGTGTGTGTGTGTACGTGTGTGTGTGTGTATGTGTGTGTGTTTCCTCAGTTGATGTTGGTACACCAGGTGATCGTGGATGCTCGCGTTGCTCTGAGGTTCTCGTCCCTTGAGATCTTTCCAGTTAAAACTGTAATCAGGAAATATTGTGTGTGAAGTGTGATTTTGTTCAGGTGATAATTACAGAAGAGCATTACAGAGATTTCACTCTGTGTGTACTGTAATTGCTGGAATAACTGGTCTACCGTAATGACACTAACAAATGGGCATGTTCAAATTGGACTAATGAAAAGATTCCAACGTGCATTAATGTATATGTTGGATATTGTGTTCGAACTGCAGGAGAAGTGTGTGTGTGTGTGGGAGCGAGAGCCACTGATTTGGCAGTAGGTGACAGTTCTGGCTGCAGAAGATAGATGCTCAGTCTCTCAGCAGAGAGCCATAATGAATGAAGACACACACACACACACACACACACACACGTACTGCGCACAGCAATCACTAAACCATAATGGTTTGGAGGATATCGACCTGTCCATCAGATATTCTCTCTCTTTCTCTCTCTCTTGCACACACATGTGCACATACGTGTTCTCTCTTTCTCTCTGTCTCTCTGTCTCTCTCTCTCTCTCTCTCTCTCTCTCACTCACACATACATGCTCTCTCTCTATCTCTCTCTCTCTCTCCCTCTCCCTCTCTCTCTCTCTCTCTCTCTCTCTCTTGCTTCATAATCTTTATATACAGAAGATTCCCAAGTGCCACATACCTCAAACCACATTGCATACCTATACTACACACACACATACACACACACACAGTAGTTTTTTTTAAATACAGCTATTGATCTTATATTTTGCATCCTAAAAGTTAGCAATGAAAATTTATTGTAAGACAAGAGCATATTTTAATAGAGTTATGTGTGTGTGTGTGTGTGTTTGTGCGCGTGTTGAAATAATGGTTATATTTTTCCTTTAAAGTGCCCTGTTTACTTTCAGAACTGCCCGTGAAAAGGAACACTGTGTATTAGTCATGCTTTGTTGTAGCATTGACTGTTTATTGTCGAGCTCCTCCATCTAGCTCCTGCTGATCCATAAAAGCCACGGCGAAATAACACCTCACGCAGGGTGTTTTGTTTTTCTCTCCATTTGTTAGTCCTCCAAAAAGAGTGCCTAGCACACGCACAGTAATAATCTGATCACTATCAGATCGCAGCGTGTGCCGGCTGTATTCTAGTGCTCAAGTAAACAGCGCAGTGCGATGTTTGAAATCGGATTAGCGCGTATCACCAAATCTAATAAACACACTTCGAATCGAGGTCAGTAATCTGCTCATACGGTGCGAATTACGAATTTAAATTTTAGAACTAGAGAGCATTTTGTAGAAGGATATGATTGTGTCGTGAATCATAACAATGACAATAAGGTGATAATGTGCTAAGGAATAAATCAGAAGACTTAAGTGAAAGCTTGTCTCGAAATCTTACTTGACTATATGGAGTCTATAATGTCAAAGTGAGGCATGTCAAACCTAAAGGGGACGATTAGTAAGGGGTTCGAATCCTGATGATGTCACAAATATCCATAGCCAGGAGTCAAGAAAGCAAAATTGTCCAAGTTCAAGTCTTCTAGAAGGAGCATACTCTTTCTGTCAAGCACAAGCTCATGTATGGGGAAGACGGCGGATAACGCTTTTCCTTACGTCTTTTACTGCTCTGTGATGTACACTGTTGCCAAACGTTTTGGGACACCCCTCCAATCATTGAAATCAGGTGTTGTTTTACAATGCTTGGGCTTGACCCCTTAGTTCCAGTGAAAGGAACTCTTAATGCTTCAGTATACCAAGACATTTTGGACATTTTCATGCTCCCAAATTTGTTAGGAACAGTTTGGGGCCTCTTCCTGTTCCAACATGTGCACAAAGCAAGGTCCATAAAGACATGGATGAGCGATTTTGGTGTGGAGGAACTTGACCTTAACCTGATAGAACACCTTTGGGATGAATTAGAGTGGTGAGCCAGGCCTTCTCATCCAACATCAGTGCCTGACCTCACAAATGCGCTTCTAGAGGAATGGTCAAAAATTCCCATAAACACACTCCTAAACTATGTGGAAAGCTGCAAAGGGCGGGCCATAACTACATTAAATTCATGCGCATGTAAAGGCAAACGTCCCAAAACAATGTAGTGTATCATGAGCAATTCTTTGATATGAAGGTCAGGTGGTTTACAACCACAACCTGAACAAGCATGAAGTTGTGTTCACATTCATGGGAATCACAACCCAGTTCCAGTGCTTCCCAATCCACAGAGCTTTCACATTACTGATTTTCCATGTGTCAGAGTAAGCATGTGTTTGCCCCACCCCTACATCCTGCCATGTGATGGGTGGAGAGTTAGCTCCACCCATTGACGGGAATTAGCAAGACTAAATTATAGCATCCTAACATAATACATAACTAGCTAAGCGAACACAAACATCCACACCATCTTCCTCCGTTCCTGTTCTGTTCTGTATTATACATGCCAAGTGTTTCCTACAAAGATTTTTTCCCCCCAATCCCTGAAAGCATTTGACACTCAACAGACGCAGAAAGGTTGTGTTTTAACGTCCGCTCTCTAACACAACTTCGAGGTGGTCGTAAACAGAGTAAAGGGAAGCGGAAACATGACCTGAACGTGACCTAACCGTGAGTTAAAAGGAATTTTCACAGGATGTTTTACCTCACTGAAACAGCACACGTTTTTTTTTTTTTTTCCCCCGCACACGAAACGTTTCCCTTCAGAACCCTTAAAGAGGATCGCTACCACATTTTCCATCATAAGTCAATTAATCCCTTCATTTCCATTTTTATACAAATCAAATCAAAGCTGTGGTAGAGCCGTGTGCCGTTGTGATCATGTTGATGTACTGCTTTAATTGTGCCTACGCTCACACACTGATTTGCTTAAATTGAATTCTTTTCATCCCACGCCTGCTGTTAAAACACAGAACACATCGGGTTCCTTCCAGCAGTCCTGAGGGCTCGGCTCTGTGTGCAATTTTGCGTTTTTCACTCCAAACCTAACACACCTGACTCAATTCCTGAGCTAACAATAAAGTATATTAAGTGTCCAATGGTGGATTATGACTTTACTTGTCAACATAGTGGAAAAGACTCCTTTGACTAAAGTTGCTGCTTTCTATAGATATTTATCAGCAGCTAGTTAGCAAAAATAATTAATTGTATGCAACCTATCCATACCTATCCTACATAGGGTAACAGGGAGTCGACAGTATCAAAGGAGACTCGAGGCATTACACAGGGGGCATCTTGGACAGGGTGCCAACCGATCAAAGGGCACAATCACACACATTCACACATTATGGACAATTTAAAGATGGCACTCAGCCTACAACGCATGTCTTGGGGAAGAAATCCCTTAAGCACACACGAATCGATCCTCACAGTCACTAGCTAAAACATCCTCTGTGTCTTTTTAAAGCTTCTTCATCCAAAAATCTTGGAACGTACCAATTACTTGGAAAGTCTATCCAATCAGCCATTCATGAGTTAACATTGCAATGCATAAAAACATCGTTGTTGGTGCCAGATGGCTGCTTCGAGTGTTTTAGAAACAGTCGTTCTCTTGAGATTTTAACGTACAACAGTCTCTCGGGTTTATACTAACAGTAGAAAAAGTCAACTGCAGTTCTTTAGGCAGAATGAAATGTTCAGAAGATGTCAGAACAGCTATATTAACTTAAGTAAGCACTCGGAACAACCGTGGGGAGCAGAAAAGTATCTCGAAGTGCACAAATCTGAGACTTCACCTGGTCTTCAACTTGAATAAGATGGAAGTATTTATTTTCTGATATACTCATTAAAGTGCTAATGCGCTAAATGATATTATATTTAATTTACAAACCATAGCTTCTAGGGTGGAAACAAATTCTTTTTCGCTAAATACATCATTTTTCGTATATATATGGAAGCAAAAGTCTTCATTTTTAGATTTTGTGTTCATTACTATCCCCTTGAATGATTTCATACTACGCTGAGGAACAATTACAAGATGGCCGCTCCTTTGCTCTTTTTATGTTTACGGTATTTGAGCTTCACGGGCATTTTTGTATCATTCTGAAAGACAATAGGAAGTCATGGTGTGCAGGTATGATTGGCACTACTAGCGATTTTTAGTACTACTAGAGTATTTTAAAGAAACAGATTTGGATTGAAATACAGATATCACTCATTGCTTTTTGGCTACATTAATGCTGAAAAATCCAGCTAGGTCAGAACACTGAATAGCAAAGGTGCCTCTTTTCATCCTGGTCATGATCCTTATGAGACATAAAATGGCAGTTTTATAGTAGTAGGTTTTAAAGGTGATACATACATTTCAAGCCGTCACTCATAAAATGTTGATTTCAAGGTGTCAGTTCATTCATTTTTAGTTTTAAGCAATAGACATCGACGTAAAGCAGCTTCAAAAAGAATCCGGATATGGATTTAGATCCCTAATGAGCAAGCCACAGGCGACATCGAAACGAATAACTCCCTGAGATGACACGACGGGGAAGGAAAGCCTTGAGAGACACCAGACTCAAAAGGGAACCCATTGTCTTCGCAGTAATCTGGAGATCAGATGTTTAACAGTGCACTTAAAACGTAATTTATTACTAATTGGCTGTTGAAATTAGGAATCTGGGACTGTGAGTGTATATATGAAGACAGAGATTGCTTCATTAGGACTCCTAATCCAATAAAATCTTCACAGAGCATTTTTTGGTAAAAGGCTCAATTAAGTCTGTAGACTGATCCCTTACAAAAACCTGCCTTTGTGGAATAATGGTGCATGATTTGTTAACCAATTGGGTCTGTGGTGTGTCCAGGAGCAAAATACATTATGAATTACACACAAAAGACTCCACGGATTTTTACTGTTGAGTAAAAGGAATAAAAAAAATAAATAAAAAAAGATCTTGATTAGGGAACCATTGACCATTTCAGCAGTGAATATATTCAGCCGAAATAACAAAACATAAGCGGGTTGAATCATTTCAATTAAGGTTAATAGTTTTCTAGCCTAGAGTGTTGATGATTTTATTCACTTTTAGATATTTAATTCTTTATTTGAATGACCTTCCAGGATTTTTTATTCTTTTTTTTTTTAATTACTATAATTTTTATTTTATTTTATTTTTTATTTTTCAATGCTAAACGGAAAAATATTGGTTCGTGGGATTGACTGATTCAGTCAAAATCTTTTTCACATTTTATATAAATAAAAATATATTCTTTAATCATATATATCACAAAATATGCCCCCCCACCCCCCAAATCCTAAACTGTACAGTCTTTGCCTGCTGTAGTCTCACATTAATGTTCCTGGACCCTGCGGTTTGAGATTATTTATATATATATTTTGCACTTTGAGATGCTTTTCTGCTCAACACAATTGTATAGAGTGATTATTTTATAAGTTACCATAGCCTTCTTGTCACCTTCAACCAGTCTGACCATCACCTCTGACCTCACTGGACATGGTGTTTCCTCTTGAGGAACTGGACACTTTTTTTTGTTGTTTATTCTGGCACCATTTTAAATAAAATCTAGATATAATTGTGTGTGAAAATCCCAAATAATCATAAACACTTTATGAAATGTTCCCACCCGCACCATCTTTTACCTTTTAATAATTTTAGTTTTGTATTAGCTGCTTACATTTACCCCAGTAACAGAAGTTTGTACACCTACAGGAAATAGAAAAATATAATTTATTGCAAAAAAAAGAAGCCATTTAATGTGTTGGTGTAATGTTTGGTTCTGAAATTGCCTTTTTATTATCTAATAAAACATACTGTTAACAACATAAAATCAAGCTCTACCTCTTTCAATGTGATCTCTTTCAAAATGTCTTTCTACGCCCACCTATTGCTTTCAAACCTGCCACCAACCTTTTCTTTTTTTATATATATATATATATTTTCAGCTTTCAAACCTTCCAGTCAGTTCTCCTTGACATCCCCGTTCTAGACACTGCAGAAATCTTGGCAAAAGTTCCTCTTAAAAACTATTTTTTTCCTGCCGATTATTTTCTTTTTTGATTTTTTCTCTCGTGTTGCAAGTTACACAGAAATTTGAGTTTCTTGGAATTGAACTTCTTCGAAGATAAATTGTAAAATAGAGGCGCATTATTCATCTTTTTTTGCTTCTTGTTTTTCCTAAGGACTTTTATGCTTAACTGTAACACATCTCCTATGTAGTTGTCTTAGCTACACTTATATGATTGAGTGTGTGTTTAGTATGGAGTACACTGAGACAGTAGTGTGAGGGGGAAGAAAAAAAATAAAAGAACGCACAATTTTGGCTTCACTTTTTTTTTTTTCTTAGTGGTGCTGCTGTTGCAGTGTCCCCTATGGGGAGGATGATTGAGGATCTTCTAGCACAACTTGTATGGGCCAGCAGGGATGAAACACACACACACACGCGGCTGTTTAGAGAGAGAGAGAGTGAGAGAGAGAGAGAGAGAGAGAGCGAGCGCTTTGACCTTTCTGTGAGTGACATTTCAGTGAACTGTAAACATAATGCTTTGATTCAAAGTTTGTCTACACACATGCATGTTTTGTCTGGTTTTCTGTCTGTGCTTAAGCATGTGTCCGCTCGACTATAAGCACCTGCTGTGATTCGGACTGACAGCCTGCTCGTGATCTCATAAAGTACTCGCGGTGATGGGCTCCGTCCCACATCTCATTAAAGCCGTGTCTCCTGTGAGACTCATCTTCCTCGTTCACTCCACAGCTCATTGATCACCTCTCTGCAATCAATGCCAATTAAAGTGCACAGGAACTCTTTAATAGTACGGCGAGGGGCTGCAAACTGGGCCGTCGTGACCTTCAGTGACCTTGGAACGGCTGCCTGGGATGAGGAGCTGGCGTATGCGAGCTATGAGATGTGGTCAAGCAGGTTTATGACCTGCACAGCCGGTAGCAGCGTCCAGTTTTAATCAGTCAGAATCAAACACGAAAGGGATACGGTGTTGGAGGGAAAACATTTTTTCCACTTTTTTATCCATGTATGTGGTTCATCTGCCATTACAGTGATAAAAGAATACATGAAATAACGACATGTTGGTGTTTATATAGTAACACTTTACTCAAGGGTAATGTCAGCTATATTACACCTTTATAAGCTCTGTATTTGATGCCAAGTGGAATTGCCAAGTTTTTTTTTTTTAGCTTGTTTTATCCCTTGGTTAACATAAGTTAATTTTTATGTCAGTTGACACGAACACCCTACGAAGGCATTATATAGCCTTATGAACATCATGCTTAAGCAAAGTGTCACCAAGTAAACAGACCATATCAGAAAAACAAACAAAGAATAAAGCTATAATGTTTACATGGATGATGTGCATTACGTAACACCTTTATAACTCTTCCTTTGGTGCCATTTTGACATAAGACCTAATTCAAGTGACATGGAGTTTCGGTATAAGACTGTGTTATGCCAGCTGTGTAATTTGACAACGTGGAATATCACACAATAAATAATCTCTTTTTGGGTTAGTGTCTGTTGTCACACAGAGCTTATGAAGGTGTTATGTAGCCCTATGAACATCATTATCATATTAGTAAAAATATGGTCATTTTTGTGTATATAATAATTAAATTCTAATCAGTTACGTTACTTTTTAATAGGAAAAGGAAAGCATGGTGATGTTAAAGGCTGCTGTGTGCGTGTGTGTGTGTGTGTGTGTGAGAGAGAGAGAGTAATATGTAGGCAGTGAGGCACGATTAGTAGGATTTTGCACATGGCTGCTTCAGTCCTTCCTGTGATTTGGTCACACTTTCATATCCAAAGCAAACTCTGGCCCTCGTGGCAGAAATTATCTCCATCACGCCATCTTCCTTTTTCTCAAACCACTGCTTTTACTGCTGACATTCACACCATCAGCGTCCATCCAGCACACACCCGGCCCATTTCTTCCCCTTCATTAGCTTCATACTAACTAGTCATTCACTCAGTAATGACTCAAGGTGTGTGTGTATGTGTGTGTGTGTGTGTGTGTATGCGTGTGTGTGTATGCGCATGTGTGTGTGTGCGTATAATGGGATATGAAGCAGTGACATTATTATGACTTTGAGCCACTGGGATATTTCTTTATTAATCACGGTTGAATCTCTCCTTGCTATATTGAAGTTGTGAATCAGATCCTGATTGTCTTTTTGTCTTCTTCACCTTTATAAAGAGGGGTTTAATAGAGAAAGACAAGCTGGGTGTCGATGGAGGATTTCTGGTTCACATATTCAGTGGTTTGATGATTATCATCTAAAAATGATTAACGTTTTCGTTTTTCTTCTTCTTCTTCTTCTTCTTCTTCTAGATGTAATAACAGGACACAGTGTGCAGTCGTAGCTGGGCCTGATGCATTCCCAGACCCCTGCCCAGGAACCTACAAGTATTTGGAAGTTCAGTACGAGTGTGTGCCATACAGTAAGTATAACCTTTTGTCTCGCAGTACACACACACACACACACACACATGCCTAGAAGCCATGTTAGTCTAACTAATGTTCTATGCAGGCAAATGTTCTATGCAATCAATACCTATGCATATGCTGCATAGTAAACTGAAAATAAGGATTATTTTGCCAAATACTGAAATCACAGTTTGTGTCCAAAGGCTAAGAATTTATTTATTTATTCATTCATTTATTTTATTTATTTATTTGTTTTTGTTTATTTATTTATTTGTTTTTATTATTTATTTATTTATTATTTATTCATTATTTATTTATTTTCCTCTATTTATTCATTTATTTTATTTATTTATTTTTAATATCATACACAAGATAATTTGGTATGAATTAAGGACATTTTTAAAATTCAATATATATCAAAGATATATACACACTTTCTCTGAAGCTTATGAACATATTATGAACATAACGTGTTATAAAGCATTCATAAGGTATTATACACATTGTTAACACGTACATTTTTTAATAATCCTCAATTATTTATTAAAATACATTACACCTTATATCAGTATTTATTGTTGCGTTAGGAATTGTTAAATGTAGTGCTTATAACGTTATAACACCATAATTATAATGATATACATACTTTTTTTAGTATTGATGTGTATAATTCTTTTGCCTAACAGTTTATAAATGCATTATAAACATTGCTATACACTGTAATGCATTTTCATTAATAATTATAACAATGTGAATAATGCATTATAGCAGGTAATAAACCTATTCATGTTATTCTACATATAGTCTTAATATAGTCTTACTGATAACATTTTGCTTAAGGGTACTGTCCATAGAGCTGCATGGAACCTTAATAAACCTTTCAGAACAAGTGACATAACCCTTGGTAAACATTTATAACACTTATTCCAATATGCGTCAGCTGACATAATGATTTCTTCATTTCATATCATTCACACCTGAGTGAAATGAATGTCAGGACACTTTTGATGATTTCCCAGTTGTTATGAACAGCCTATGAAGGTATCATTCAGCCTTATGACCTAAGTAAAATGATATCATATAAATAGTATTAAAAATCACTTAGTAAAAACTTACAATAAAAAGCTGACATAAGCTGACATAGTACATAGTGACACTGACTTTACTTGGCATAAGGTTGAGTTATGACACCTCCCAGGCAGCCTTGTATAAAAAGTTAATAACAATTGACTATGACTTGATCACATGACATGTCAAACACTGGAAAAAACTCTAATTAACCGTAGGGTATGTTCATGACAATTGTTATGAGCAGCTTATGAACAGTTATAAACATTTGCCCTAATTAACTGGCTTGTAAATCAAGTGATGTGGTTCTGTCATGTGTTATAACAATTCCCAGGCTGGCTGATTTGATCTGATGTGATCAAAGCAAAAAAACATACCCTATTGTATTCTTGTGTCAGTTGTTATGAAGCGCTAATGGAGGTGTTATGTAACCTTATCTCCTTTAAGTCAAACATTAATCAATATCAATATTAAATAATGAATACTAAAAGGTGGTATCCGATTTACAATGTTTAATTTTTTCAGTCCTACACACACACACACACACACACACAGAGTGCTCATCTAAAACAAAGCTCTTAAGCAAGGTCTAGTTTTCTCTTGGTTTATTTCAAACCTCATATTTCATAAGATAAAATTATCTCCCTTGATTTCAAACCCATAAATTCTCATTTTGTAGTTTCTGTGTGTGTGTGTGTGTGTGTGTGTGTGTGTACGGCCCCCTAAGCGGATCTATATGATAAAGTAGCTAAGTGCTATAGTGTGTCAAAATGACTAAGTTGCCAGATCTGGAAGGATAGCACGCTTGGCTGTGATAGATTTTCCATAATGTTATCTTCAGGGACCAGGTGAGAGAGGTTTATTTCTCTGGCCGGAACAACCAATCACAAAACACTACACTACACCACCTACTAGCTTTAATACAATACTGACCGATGCTGGAATTTCTAAAGCGAGGGAACTTGCACAGTGTGTAATCAGATCTCGAGCATTTGGACCACTGTGACTGTGAGATGCTGCATCGCATTTATTTCGCTTTGCTTTTGATATTTTATTAAGCCTTTTCTCACGATCCCTTGCCTGCAGACGTGGCATGGACGTTAGTGCCAGACTATCCGGTGTAGGTGTTTGAGAATCTGATCATCTCCTGGGTTTTTCCTCCTGGGAATTTTAACAAAAAATAATAATGTCCAGTGAGAAGCAGCTACGGTTACCTTAATAACCACTCTTTACAGCCGTGCTGAGCAGAAAAGCAGCTCCTCCTCCTTATAAAGGGATTTCTAATGAACCAGTTGGTATAATTAAAAATCAGACTCTAATCGAATATAACCATCTCCTGTCCTCAGCTATTATTTCCTGTCTCCTCGAATATATGAAGGACGTCAGTTTTAAATGCTCGCTTCCTCCGACAGGAATGGAATTAATTAATAAACCGATCAATTAAAACAGGAAAGAGGGTCCTAGCCGTGAATTCTCACATCCCCCGCTGAGACACCAGTTGCTAAAGTGTCCTTGTGTTTCAGACTGTCTCACCGAATCAGTACGGAGACAGTGAAGAGCGATCAGGGACGGAAGGATGGTAAAGTAGAGCTCGAGAAAGACAGACAGGTGGAACGGTCGAGAGATGGAGAGACAGACATGTTTGCTTTCTGGAGGTAATTAAGTCGCAGGTGGTCTCAGGGCAAAGGGGAGGGGCTTGGCGCTGGGGTAATTAGTGTCTGGAATTTTTTCTAGAAGTCGTATATGATGGCAGTGTGTAATAAGGAGTGCAGCCATCCGGCGCAAGTAACAAGAAGAAAGTAGCTTTCAACTTAGTGACAAGTCCGGTCCTCCATCTTCCTGTCAGTGGGAAAGGTGCTAGGAAAAAAAAGAAATCACAAGTTTCAGCACCCTTCAAAGACAGAGACTCTGGTGTATGAGGAATTTGAAGGACAGTAGGGGGGCATTACTTTTTTTTCCCCCCTTTTATCTAGCCTTTCCTGGTGGGAGCTGAGACCAAAGCAACAGCTGGTGGCTGGTGTGTGTGTATTAAAAAAAAAAAATTGCTATGAAGTTAGAAAAAAGTGCTAGGTCATTATTGTGACTTATATCATGATGTTATTGTTCTAACTAAACAGCTTGTTATTTTCAAGATAGTATCTCATTTTTGGTGACTCGTTTTTTGTTACTATTTAGTAGATATATTAATAGATTTTGGGGTTTTTTTTAGTTGATTACACAAACTAATAGATAATAAGGTCTTAAAGTGAAAACGAGATATGTTGAGATAATAATGAGATAAGGATGAGATAACGAGATAATTATAGTGTTAGTAATCACATTGAAATAAGATAAAAAAATACTATTTACTTAAATATACTATACTTATTTTATGTAATAATTTCTTAATCTTGATAATGGGGACACAGTTTCTTAATGGTTAGCACCAATGGGTTTGAGGTTCGAATCCAGCCACTGCTCAGTGTGAATGGAGTTCATATGTACTATGATTTCCTCCTCAAAGTCCAAAAAAAAAGATCCAAAGACATGCACTATGTGCTGATTGGCTTCTCTAAATTGTCCGTAGTGTGTGAATTGGTTTGGTGATGGGTTGGCTTCGTGTCCAGGGTGTCCCTCATCTTGTGCCCTGAATCTCTTAGGATAGACTTAAGGTTTCTTGTGACACTGTGTAGGATAAGTGGGATGGGATGGATGGATGGATGGAATCAATATCTTGAAATAAAGTGTCAAAATGATGAGATATTTGAAAACATATTACCTGTGGACTTATGAGACAGTTACTAACATGTTCATGTGGATAAAAAAATCTTCCAAAATTCTTCCATGCCATGTTTAAGTTTAATTTAGGGAATCGTACAAACTAGTAAAAAACAAACAAACAAAAAAAGAAACCAAAAATATAAATAAAATGCAATATAAAACACTAAAAATTTGTATACATAGTAAAATAAATAGAAAGATGTATATAATAAATCAAATAATAAATAATATAAAAAATATCAAACAAATACTACTATTATTATTATTATTATTATTATTATTATTATTATTATTATTATTATTATTATTATTATTATTATTATTATTTAAAATTCAGCCAATCAAGAACAGATTCATATGAATATGAATTGTCTTTTATCAGTTTTGGATATTGTTGTTAATAAACATAAATCCAAGTAGCAACAAATCAACAAAACAACAATCGAAAATAAGAATTCTTTCTTTCTTTCTTTCTTTCTTTCTTTCTTTCTTTCTTTCTTTCTTTCTTTCTTTTCACTTTAACTGAAAGCCATTTTCAGTTTGTCCTCAGGGTGTGAAAACTTTTGCACTCAGCTGCAAGCAAATAATTTGAAATAGAACATTCTGGAAAGCTGTTGAATGTTGATGATCGTCTGATGCCATAATTCAAGAAATCACACACACACACACATGCCTAGAAGCCATGTTAGTCTAACTAATGTTCTATTCAGGCAACCCAGTAGTCTCCTAGCCTCACACACAAACTCACCATTTGTGCAGGTGTGTGTGTGTGTGCATGTGTGTCACCCAGTTGTGAGCATTATTTTTATAGTGACCAGGTGACCATGGCACAGTGGGCTCGACCGCACCGTCGTTGTGATTTATGCCATGGAGCATCGGCTTTACGATGACTTATTACACTGACTCTGAGTTTTGCGACCTTGACTCCGACTGAGCCAATATGGCCGCCCGCTCGTCCCTGTGGTTTTCCAAACCCGGCTGTCTGCGACTGCGCTTAGACCAGGGGGTCAGGACACATCCAGCCCACTGATTTTCACACCACAATCTAACACACACGCGCACACACACACATGCAATTAGAGCCATGTGTTTGGAAATATGCTGACTTCTACTAATTAATTCTGAAAGGCTTTGTCTGAAGCACCGCTAATTAACGCTAACTGTGAATTTTGGGGAGCCCTCTTTTGTTTTCCGGTTTGTGCAGCCTCAGAGAGCAAGCACAGCAAAATGAGAGAGAGAGAGAGAGAGAGAGAGAGAGAGAGAGAAAGAGAGAATGTAGCCGTGGTGTAGCGTAGGTCCCTTGGCCTGTTTTGTATGCCGCAGGTCGACGTGATTAGTCTTTGATTTCCATTTAGCCGCGACGGCCATGCTCTGCTGCCTGGGTGAAATAAGCGCCGCCCTGCCTCTATTACGGCTCCTGCCTCCGTGTGTGTGTGTGTGTGTGTGTGTGTGTGTGTGTTGTCCTGCAGGGAGAGGGACGGAGACAGCGGGCTGCACAGCATTAACCAGTTTTATGAGCGGGACACGGGAAGCCATGATTGTTTTGGCAGATTCTACTGCACCTGCTGCTTTCCACTCCTTCTCCTTCTCCATCTATCTCTCTCTCTCTCTCTCTCTCTCTCTCTCTCTTTTTCTCTCTCTCGCTCTCCTTTTATCTATCTATCTATCTATCTATCTATCTATCTATCTATCTATCTATCTATCTATCTATCTATCTATCTATCTATCTATCTATCTATCTATCTATCTATCTCCTTTTGTCTGTTCTTTTCCATCCATCCATCCATCCATCTTTCTTTCTTTCTTTCTTTCTTTCTTTCTTTCTTTCTTTCTTTCTTTCTTTCTTTCTTTCTTTCTTTCTTTCTGTTTCTCTCATTCTCTAGAGGGATCAGACGTGATCTCATTCTCCAGACTCTATCTTCCTCTAGCCTCCTCCCTCTCTCTCTCTCTCTCTCTCTCTCTCTCTCACTCCCTCTATTTCTCCGCATCTTTATTTCTCATCTCTGTTTTTTTCCTCCTGCTCTCTTCCCTTAATCCTTTCTCACTTCTACTGTTTCCTCTTCCTTTCTTTTCCAGAACTCAGATGTTCGTGCCATTTCTTTCTTTCTTTCTTTCTTTCTTTCTTTCTTTCTTTCTTTCTTTCTTTCTTTCTTTCTTTCTTTCTTTCTTTCTTTCTTTCTTTCTTTCTTTCTTTCTTTCTTTCTTTCTTTCTTTCTTTCTTTATTCCCACTCTCCATTTCTTTTCTCTTGGTTTCTGGTTTCCACTTTTCTTTCTCCTACACTTTCATTTCATCTCTCTCCCTGCTGTCCTCTTTTCCTTTTTTTCTGTTTCTTTTTATCAGACTCTTCACTCTCTCTTTACTTCTTCTCTTAACTTTACCACCCCACTCTCTCTCCCTCTTTCTCTCTCTCTCTCCCTCTCTCTCTCTCTGTCCCATCACACTCCTTGTTTTTCTTTAACAAACAGCACCTGTGCTCCACCCGTGACTGTGAACTCCTCGTTACCACAACGACCTGCCATTCACAACCAGCGCTCGTTAATCATATCCAATCAGAGAAGGTCCAGGAAGTGATGCGGTGAATGTGTTGATCAGGGTTAATGTGATTGTGAGAGTGTGTGCAGCTGTGTGTGCCGATCAGGCGGGAGTGGAACCGGGGCTTGGCGGGGGTTCGTCGTGGTCAGGTGTCGCTCATGCGGGGGTGATTTCAGGGATGAGTCGCAATAAAGATCTCATTTAGAACGCAGCCAAGACGATTTTCACGCTATTAGCGGAATTGATTTCTCATGCAAGGATTTGTTTGTGAAATCAAATTCATAAAACTCTGGATTCTTTGGAAACATTTGCATTTGTTTAAGGACGAACTCTATGGTGGTCGAGAGGTGCAAAAGAAAATAACAAATCAGAAAACAAAATAACAAATCAGAAAACAAAATAACAAATCAGAAAACAAAATGACAAATCAGAAAACAAAATAATAAATCAGAAAACAAAATAACAAATCAGAAAACAAAATAATAAATCAGAAAACAAAATAATAAATCAGAAAACAAAATAATAAATCAGAAAACAAAATAATAAATCAGAAAACAAAATAACAAATCAGAAAACAAAATAACAAATCAGAAAACAAAATAATAAATCAGAAAACAAAATAACAAATCAGAAAACAAAATAATAAATCAGAAAACAAAATAACAAATCAGAAAACAAAATAATAAATCAGAAAACAAAAATAATAAATCAGAAAACAAAATAATAAATCAGAAAACAAAATAACAAATCACAAAACAAAATAAAAAAAACTGAATATAAAATAGTAAATCAGAAAACAAAATAAAAAAATAGAAATCAAAATAATAAATCAGAAAACAAAATAAAAAAATCAGAAAACAAAATACAAAATCAGAAAAGAAAAAAAATAGAAAACAATATAATAAGACAGAAATCAAAATAAAAAATCAAAAAAGAAAAAAAAATAGAAAACAAAATAAATAATCAGAAAAGAAAATATTAGAGAAGAAAATAATAAATCAGAAAACAAATAAAATATCAGAAAAGAAAAAAATTGAAAACAAAATAATAACTCAAAATACAAAATAAAAAATAGAAAACAAAATAACAAATCAGAAAACAAACAAAAAAAATCAGAAAACAAAATAATAAATTTGAAAACAAAATACTGAAACCAGAAACACAGGGACAATTCAGATAAACCAGAGAAATTCGGTATAGCTTGTGAATGGAATTCTTACTGCTGATTGGACGAGACATCTGTCACTCAAGATATACGAAGACGTAGGAAATTGTGTAATCTAACTTTATTTCTTGTACATGTCTGGAGTTCTGCCTTCACTTTAAACCATTTTTTCCAATAGTGCAACTTTAAATCTTTTAGAGAAAATAACAAACATAAATATTTATTTTTATAATAAAATGGAATTCATTCAGTGCTACTTTGAGGAAGGATGTTCATATACTGTGACTGTGGATATACTGATAGCGTATCATGGCATAAAGGTTAGTTTGCGATCTCTAAAAACACACCTGAAGAAGGCAGGAATGTTTCGAAGACTAAACCATTTCAGATTAAAGGATGTAAGGAGCGCTGTAGAGCAGAGCTGTGTTCATATACACACCAATCAACTTTCTACTGCCGCAGCCTGCTGGACTTCCTGTATATCTTGAGTGATAGATGTCTCGTCCAATCAGCAGTAAGAATTCCATTCGCAAACTATACCTACCTTTTACTGTTATTTTAAATTATCGTGTGTTTCCAGTGAAGACGCGTAAGTCCGTAAGTTCTAAACGTTCTGAGGAAGTTCACACAACAAATGATTACAGCATCCGTGTGATGGCCATCTTGTGCATAGACCAGGGTTAGTGCTGGACGACACGCTGCAGTGGCTGAGCTGCATTATTGGCTTCTCGTCCTGTTTCACTGGTTAGTGGTCATTTTGTCGGTTTCAGACCTCTGTGAGCTTTGCTGTTTCCTTTTAGGGAGTTTGTGTGTCTTTGAAGCTGTGGCATGAGCATGGTTAGAGTCGCTGCATTGGACTAACCCCAGAAGTGGGATCTCTCTCTTTGATTCCCGCGCTTTCAAGCTACAAAGCGGAGAAATAAATGAGCATGATGTTCGTCCATGTCTGTCTTTCGTGTGCTACAAGCTAGCCAGTTATCTGAGATGAGTGCTGTATATAAATGTCTTCGAATCAGTGCAGTTATTTCCCCTAGAAGAAGTTTCATACCGGGGACATGTTTTCGGCCACTTTGATCTTTCTCATCTTTTTTGTCCATTCATTTTTCTTCTTTTGCCTTCTCTCTGCTTCTGTCTTCTCCTTTTTATTGCATTCTCTCTTCTTTCTTTTTTTCCTTTCATTTGTTTTCCTTCCCTTCCCTTTCTTTCTTTCTTTCTTTCTTTCTTTCTTTCTTTCTTTCTTTCTTTCTTTCTTTCTTTCTTTCTTTCTTTCTTTCTTTCTCTTTCTTTCTTTCTTTCTTTCTTTCTTTCTTTTTCTTTCTCTCTTTCTTTCTTTCTTTCTTTCTTTCCCACCTTCCTTCCTTCTCTTTTCCTCTCCTCATCTTCCTTCCCATGTCTTTTATTTTTCTTTGGTTTGAAATTTCTTTCTCAGTTTGTTTCAATCCCTTTGTGAAACTCTTCAGAGGCAGGAACCCAGACCATGGTGGACATTTTTTATCTACTTTATTATTATTATTATTATTATTATTATTATTAATAATAATAATAATAATAATAATAATAATAATAATAATAATAATAATAATAAATCACTATATGCATAATATTGGATGGAAATAAATGAAATCTCACAATATATGATCATCATGTCCAGCATTTGTACAATCAAATAATCTAAAGGGCTTGCATAGTGCGAATGGGCTGTGCTTACACACACACACACACACACACACACAAATACACACTATTTACACTCACATTAGATTGAATGGCGTTACAGTCGGCATGTCCTGCTGTGCTGATGGATGGCTGTGCGCTCGGCCGCGCCTAGACTGATGAGAAAATTAGAACATTTTACTAAATGTGGGTCTCTATGTGTGTGTGTGTGTGTCTGAGAAAAAATTGCCATCCAAAGGTGTGATTACGGCGGTATGTACTGTTGACTGTGATTGGTCAGAATGTGATAGATGCTTTCTTTTTAATCACAGGTTGCAGGAGGCTTCACACCTCCCACACATATACGCACACACACAGAAAGAGAGAGAGAGAGAGAGAGAGAGAGGACAGCATCACAAGCACAGCTGCTTTTTATCATCCGGCTTTGAGGCTGGAATATATTTAAAAAAGAAGGACTTGAATTATATCTGCTCTAGTTATATGAGTGTGTGTGTGTGTGTGTGTGTGTCCCTTGTGGGATCGGTTGTCCAAGTTCCAATCTGTTACACCTGTCACACTTAGTCCCTTGCAGTCTCTCTCTCTCTCTCTCTTTCACACACACAGAATGGAAAGATAGTGAAAGAGAGAGAGAATACCGTACACTTTTCTTTACAGCCTCAAGGTTATAAAACACTACCGAGAGAAGAAAAGAAAGAGATGGAGAGATAGAGAGAGAGCACAATGAAAGAGAGTGGATAAGTGGGTGGGTGTGGAGATGCAGAGTAAAGGAACAGACGACCGGAACAATGGCAAGAAAAAGCGCTGGAAAAATCAGATCTGAGGACAGCAGAAAAGAGATAAGGGTGTGTGTGTGTGTGAATTGAATTCTCTGTTTGATTGGTCAGAAGGCGGGGCTTATTTCTAGGGAATCGCACAGCTAGTTCTGGCTCTAGCCTAAATGAGAAGTTTGTAAAATGTTACTGTTTCTATAGTAACAGCTCATATACATTACTTGTATGCCAGATGCTCCTTAAAGTGATAAAAAAGATGTTCTGAAGAGCCTTCAGGGTCAGGGCTTTTTAACAGATACAGTGGTTGGTAAAGTTGAGGAGTTTATGCTGTGTTTTTTAGAGAGAGAGAGAGAGAGAGAGAGTTAGTGGTTAGTGGAATAGGGTACTAGCTTGCTACTCCCTCTGTGTGTATGATGTTTGTGTAGAAGCATGGCTGTGTTAGTGCTTACTGACATCCAGAACTAACACAGTGTTAAAGTTCAGCTCAGCTTTAGAGAAGAAATATCCCTTCCTTCCTTCCTTATTCTCTTTTATTTTTCCTTCCTTCCTTCCTTCCTTCCTTCCTTCCTTCCTTCCCTCCCTCCCTCCTTTTATTTTTTACTTTCATCCCTTCCTTCCTTCCTTCCTTTCTTTCCTTCCTTCCTTCCTTCCTTCCTTCCTTCCTTCCTTCCTTCCTTCCTTCCTTCCTTCCTTTTATTTTTTACCTTCCTTCCTTCCTTCCTTTATTCCTTCCTTCCTTTATTCTTCTTTTTCTTGTTCCCTCCTTCTTTCCCTCTCTCCTTCCTTCCTTCCTTCCTTTTATTTTTTACTTTCCTTCCTTCCTTCCTTCCTTTCTTCCTTCCTTCCGTTTATTCCTTCCTCCCTTTATTGTTCTTTTTCTCGTTCCCTCCTTCTTTCTTTCCTTCCTTCCTTCCTTCCTTTTATCCTTCCTTTTTTATCTACCTCTTAGCTTCCTTCCTCTTCTTTCTTTCTGCATTTTTTGGATAGCTTTCACCAGTAACCTATATATCACAATCATAAACAGCTGAATTCTCTGTTCTGATTGGTTGAAGGTGTGGATTCAATACTTCCTTTCATCCCTTCCTTCCTTCCTTCCTTCCTTCCTTCCTTCCTTCCTTCCTTCCCTCACTCCCTCCCTCCCTCCCTCCCTCCCGTTTATTCTTCTTCTCCCCCTTCCTTTCCTCCTTCCTTCCTTTTATACTTCCTTTTTTTTATCCCTACCCACCTCTTAGCTTCCTTCCTCTTCTTTCTTTCTGCATTTTTGGATAGCTTTCACCAGTAACCTGTATAGCACATAATCATGAACAGCTGAATTCTCTGTTCTGATTGGTTGAAGGGGTGGATTCAATACTTCCTTTCATCCCTTCCTTCCTTCCTTCCTTCCCTCACTCCCTCCCTCCCTCCCGTTTATTCTTCTTCTCCCCCTTCCTTTCCTCCTTCCTTCCTTTTATACTTCCTTTTTTTTATCCCTACCCACCTCTTAGCTTCCTTCCTCTTCTTTCTTTCTGCATTTTTGGATAGCTTTCACCAGTAACCTGTATAGCACATAATCATGAACAGCTGAATTCTCTGTTCTGATTGGTTGAAGGGGTGGATTCAATAGTTTCAGTCACACACAAATAAAAAAGTTAATATTCATGCACTTAATCCTTTATTAATACCTCAACATCTCTATAGTAACCATAGTAACCACTGAGTTGATAGAATCTGTTTACTCTAAAGAGATGTTTCATTTTACGTTTCTAACAGTCGCACCACTCCGAGCTAACTCTGTAACTTTACATCTTCAGGGCTTTGCGGCAGATTTTTTTTCCATCTTATTAACTTCAGGAGCGAGTAAAAGTCTGGAGGGAACGGCTGTTTATAGCTTATAGTGATAACAGGAACTAATTAGCTTCGTGGACGTTCCACAACATTAAATATTACTATAAATGGATAAAAAAATGTACTCATTTGGAAAATTGCTGTGGTGTAAAAGGAATAAAATTTTTTAGCAAATGTTGTTGGAGGAAAATAAGCGAACAGTAACTCCAGGTCATGTGGAACGCCGTCACATCAGCGTGGGGTTAATATTTATTTTCTCTAATAGCATGAAACACTGTGTTACACAAAACCGGGAGGAAATGAGTCACATGTTCAAGTATGTTCAATTATGTTTTTTCCTAAAATGCCATATTGTGCAGGTTATATTTAGACATTTCATTAGATATGAATCCTTCCTTCCTTCCTTCCTTAACTTCCATCCTTCCTTCGTACCTTCCATCTATCCATCCATCTTTACTGCCTTTCTCCCAGCCTTCCTTCCTTCCTTCCTTCCTTCCTTCCTTTCTTCCTTCCTTCCCTCGTTCCTTCCATCTATCCATCCATCCATCCATCCATCCATCTTTATTGCCTTTCTCCCAGTCTTCCTTCCTTCTGTCCTTTATTTGTTCCTTCCTTCCTTCCTTCCTTCCTTGCTTCCTTCCTTCCTTCCTTCCTTCTGTCCTTTATTTGTTCCTTCCTTCCTTCCTTCCATCTATCCATCTATCATCTATCCATTCATCTTTACTGCCTTTCCTTCCTTCCTTCCTTCCTTCCTTCCTTCCTTCCTTCCTTCTGTCCTTTATTTGTTCCTTCCTTCCTTCCTTCCTTCCTTCCTTCCTTCCTTCCTTCCTTCCTTCCTTCCTTCCTTCCTTCCTTCTGTCCTTTAT
Source organism: Hemibagrus wyckioides (assembly GCF_019097595.1). NCBI lineage: Eukaryota > Metazoa > Chordata > Actinopteri > Siluriformes > Bagridae > Hemibagrus > Hemibagrus wyckioides. The sequence goes on along the minus strand of NC_080738.1, from coordinate 12,842,650 downwards.
TTGTTCCTTCCTTCCTTCCTTCCATCCATCTATCCATTCATCTTTACTGCCTTTCTTCCTTCCTTCCTTCCTTCCTTCCCTCCCTCCCTCCCTCCCTCCCTCCCTCCTTCCTTCCTTCCTTCCTTCCTTCCTTCCTTCCGTCCATCTATCCATCTATCCATCTATCCATTCATCTTTACTGCCTTTCCTTCCTAATAATAATAATAATAATAATAATTATATAATAAAAATATTATTATTATTATTATTATTATTATTATTATTATTATTATTATTATTAACATGTAATTCCTAACAAGTGCATTATAACAGGTTATGGGCATTTATAAAAAAGAAAAAGTGCTCCCACTAATCCTCACTATTCTCCTCATGACCTCTGCACTGATTATTGTTTTGTTGTAGTCGTGTCATTTATCAATAGTAATTCCCGATGGGACAGATAACACCGAGCCTATAACGAAAGCGATAATATTTCCACATCCAAGTCTTTAATGTGCTTTTTCCTCCCCATTCTTCCAATCATTTTTTCCCCTCACTGTTAAGTCTATAACTGTCTCATTCACTGACAGCTTTCCCAAATCTTATTAAATACTCAGAAAGCCTCAAAAAAAAAAAAGCTTTTCATATCCAATTTCCCCTTCCTTCCTTTTCCCGTCCGTCTCTCTACTGCTTTCTCTCGTGCGAGTCCTGGTGCTCCGTTCTATCGGCTCCTTAATCGTGACGCTGCTCGACGGCTTGTGACAAATCGTCTGTGGTGTGTGTGTGTGTGTCGTCTTGGTACAGGAGTGACCTTGCCGCTCGATTGGCTGATTCCATTTGGTTCGTTTTGACAAGCAAGAGACGGTGTGCACAGCTGATAACCGCAGCAGTGTTCGCGGTCATTGTAGTGGTGACCAGCGGGACGGTTTATTAGGGACGGACTGATAAGTGTTCGCACACGCCATTACCTCATTGAGCAATGCAGAGGAGAACAGCATGAAACAGGCATTGATACTGTATTTTGCACCTGTATGAGTGTAAAGCAGTGCTATATTTTGTAAAGGTATTAGTATTAGTATTGACCGCTTCTGGCTTTTAACATGGCTACATGTCCAATGTAGAGTTATCGTATGGCTTCTGGATTATGCTAATCATCAGAGCATATGATAAATAAGCTCTCTCTCATTAACAAGCTCTCACAATAACTCCTGCATGTATGAGAAAAAGACCAGCCAGCGTATTCAATACTTTTGTATGGACTCTGTAGTCTGTTACAATCACAAGGCTTCTCTATGACATGTGAGGGAAAAAAAAGAGTTGGTCTTTTATTCATACGTCCATACGCTTTCATTATGCATATGTTCATATGTTCATATTATGATAATGATATTATCATACTGGTATCATGTAGCCTATAAAGATAAACTGTATGTATGCTTATAATTAAAAAAATTAAAAATCATAAAAAATATTATTAAAAATGTATTCTTAAATATAATATAATATAATATAATATAATATAATATAATATAATATAATATAATATAATATAATATAATATAATATAATATAATAATTAAAAAAAATAAAATCTTATTATTTTGTGATGTACAACACACACTATTAAGAATCAAGCATATGTAAACTTGAATCATTTATTTAAATTCAATTAGTATTGTGTCTTGTGACCTAAATGTAAAAATGCCTTACGTGAAATAACCTCCTAACTTTTTCCCCCCGAAATATTTGCCCCTTAAAAAGCATCTTAACCTTTCTATATATTTTAAATGGCTGACGGAAAGAAGGAATTAAAATCTGTGAGCATCCGCGAGCATGAAGCTTCAGCGTCACTTGTATCCTCAATGCTTTTCTAATGCTTGGTATAATAAATATTAAATAAATAGGTTTGGTAGTTCTAATAAACAGCTTTTATCAGATGAAACACTTGGCTGCGTTTCCTCTGCGTGTCACAAGTATGAAATATCAGAGTCATCAGAAAAGATTGTTCCACTGATGTATAAAACACTGGGTTTAATATCTGGCTGTCAGTCTCTCGTGCTGCGGTTGGTCCTGCTTTATTAAATTAATAAGTGAGTGCATACACACACACACACACACTGCAATGTTTACCCTGCAGTTACTCTTGTAGGTGTGTCCTGTCTAAAAAAAAACCCAAAAAAAAACAAACCACAATGATGCAGACTGCTCTATAATTTATACACATCATCGTATTAAGTAAGGAATAAAACACGACGAAGTGTGACGATGTAGAAAAATAATCAACACCGGAAAGCAGATTAACTCTTACCACCATCACCACCGAAACCGATGATTTCCCCATAACAGCATGTTCTAAAGTGATAAGCAGTTTGCCAAGACTAGCAGTTTTTTTATTTATTAAAGAATAATACATCATATTTTTCTCTCTCTTTTAAAGTATAAGACAAAATAGGTTGCCAGGTTAAGGAGAAATCCCCAACCTTATCTGCTTTAAAGAGCTGGCGGAAAATCTAGAGCTTTATCTCCTACTCTTGCGAAGGACCGACGCTGGAGACTCCTTCCATAGTTGACTTCAAAATAGTGGAAATACAAAGGAGTTCACATTAACATGTAGTTATCCAGCACCTTCTGACCAATCAGAATTGAGAATTCAGTTAGCACCGTGTTGTGCCACAGTTTCTATTTTGCATAACATTTAGCAAGAAAATCACAATTGTGGAATTGCTTCATGGTCATTTGTTGTCCTTCCACATTGAGTGTACACACACACGCTTACACACACTTTTTATCGAATTTTGTTATTTATTTGTCATTTACCGCGCTGATAATGTGCACTTTTGGAAATGTTTCTCCAGTAAAATAAAATAAAAAATGCTTCAGTGAAATGTTTAACCCTTTCCCAAATACTATTATTTTTTTTCAAGGACACTTGACTCTCCACAAACACAACGGACATTTCTTTCTCTCTACAGGATGCAGGTTGACCCGTATTTCTATGTATTTGCAGTTTTATGGTTATTATGTGATGATTCATTCTCCTGCTTCTCTCTCTCTCTCTCTCTCTCTCTCTGTGTTTTCTTTCCCATGCCTTATCTAGAAGTGGAACAGAAAGGTAAAGTGAAATGTCCTCTCTATCCCATCATCCCCCTCCCTAACCCCCCCTGAAAAGAATAAATAAATAAATAAATAAAAATTAGTCTGCATTGTCGAGGAGCACCACTGCAGAACCTCGCTGCAGTCGTAACACTGTTATAAACACTGCGTAAAACATTCATAGGTGATTTATAACAAAGAGCTTTCTGTGACTTGTGAATGTTTTACGTTTCCTTTATGAAAGTGTATTCTGCAGATGTGGTGTGGGGGTGTTTTTATTTGTGTGTGTGTGTTTTTTTTGTCCTCCCTCTTCGTCTAGTCTGTCAGTAAAGTAAATGGGAAATGTGTTTCCTCTGTTCACGCCCATCCTCATTTTCACACCCGTGATTTGGTTTGGTTCCCCTACTTTGCTGCTGGGTTCACACACACAAAAAAATGTCCAAATTAGGTGTCAATCCACACCATCTATATTCAAATTAGTGTCCTAGATCACTGGTTCTCAAAGTGAGGTTCTTGAAGCATGGCCAGGAGGTCCATGATTGTTTTTTTTTTCTTTCTTTTTTTTCCGTTACAATGATTGAAATCACAACCTAATTTATCAATGTTATTATATATTATCTTGTTTGACTGGGGTCTTAAATTGGTTTAATTCAGTCTTTTGTAAGTTAGAATTAAGTCGCCTATAAATAAATTCAGATTGGATTGAATGTGTATAGTTGGAAAAAAAAATATATATATTGTTCTGTACACTGACCAGGCATAACATTATGACCACCTGTCTAATATTGTGTTGGTCCCCATTTTGCTGCCAAAACAGCTCTGACCGGTCATGCACTGTGTATTCTGACACCTTTCTATCAGAACCAGCATTAACTTCTTCAGCACTATGAGTAACAGTAGCTCGTCTGTTGGATCTGATCACACGGGCCAGCCTTCGCTCCCCACATGCATCAGTGATCCTTGGCTGCCCATGACCCTGTTCGCTGGTTCACCACTGTTACTTCCTTGGAGCACTTTTGATAGATACTGACCACTGCAGACCGGGAACACCCCACAAGAGCTGCAGTTTTGGAGATGCTCTGATCCAGTCATCTAGCCATCATAATTTGGCCCTTCATCAAACTCTATCAAACTACGTACTTACAAATCCTTACACTTGCCCATTTTTCCTGCTTCTAACACATCAACTTTGAGGACAAAATATTGACTTGCTGCCTAATATATCCCACCCACTAACAGGTGCCATGATGAGGAGATCATCAGTGCTATTCACTTCACCTGTCAGTGGACATAATGTTATGCCTGATCAGTGTAATGTGCACTAAACTGGAGTGTAAAATGTATTTTTAGAGGGGTTCCTGAATACAAGAAGTTAACACTACTGAGGTCACTACTCCATTGGTGCATTAAGATTCATGACACAATGCAACAACGCTCTGTGTTTTTGCCTCCTTTTGTTTGATTTTTTGAGTACTTGGAAATCTTCTCAAGACTGTCGAGGATTCCTTTAAAGAGACAGAGGACAAGCTTTTAGCTACAAGTCTCTAATGCGGATATCTATGGTCCATACCTACAATACACATTTAATTATAAAATTTTGAACACACCTTTAGGGATAAGAGTCTTTCTTATAATTTTTTGATAGGGTTACTTTAATAGGGTTCTGCTTGGAAATATTTCTACAATTTCCGGAAAGCTTCAGCTGTCGAAATCTCCAAGATGAAAGAACCCTATGAAGCGTAATTTGAGGACTGAACAACTAGCAAAACAAACGGCCAAGCTTTTAGCTAAGCCTGTAAGTATTTATATATAATGCATGTGTGTGTAACGTAGGTTTAGGTTTCTAACTTAAATTATTCAATCTAATTTGAAAGATTTCTAAAAGGGAAACCTGCCATTGAAATGTATTGTATAGAAATTCCTACATGGATCGAAAGAAATGTATTATGCTAGTTGAAGCCTTAGATATGTAAAAGTATGTAGGGAAAAGATAAACACACACCCAAGTCTGGAAAAAAAAAGTGTGCAGAACATATCTGATAACTATTCCAAGCCCTGGAGAGCTGTTACACATATAGATTATTAGTATACCCAAACCAGACCTGTCTTCCCCGAATGCACCTCATGTAATTATAAAAGAATCGATTTCTTTCTGACTCCACTGCTAAAACTCACACTGACACATTCAATATAGCCTGGTTTGTGCAATGTGTATTAAATCTCATAGGATCCCAACACAGTGTTTGGCTGGCCGTATTGACACAGCCAACTCATTTTAAATCAACTCCATCTTCCAATCAATAACCAGTAAGCTGTCAGGCTTGGAAATGACATCATTATGATGAGGCACGCAGGCTCCAGGCTGAGGGTGATAGGCAGGAAATGCAGTGTGGGGATTTGGAAGGGTGACACATACATACTCGCAGATGTACACAATTTCCAGACTGGTTTAAGATGACAGGAAGGTTATGGGAATTCAGTTAACTTGCTCTTTATAACTGTGCTAAGCAGAAAAACATTTCAAAAAGGTTAGCGTCACAGTGCTGAATGAGGCAAGTTCAGTATATATGGAGTACATAGCAGCAAAACTGGGGAATTAAATCAACCTACATCAACAGACATTTCATCCTGAACCACAATTATAACCGTGATGATTCTCCCATATAGCTGTGTCTACCCTGGTGGTGGCCCTTTCACCTGGATCTGATAGCTGTTACTGGACAGTGGGTTGATTAGACGGAGCTTGTCCTTGTCTCTGTCCTGTCTTGTCTCAATGCAAAATGTTTCATCTTAATCAGCCATCGATGTACATTTGTTCTCTTGACCTATGTTTATGTCTCTGTTATGTTTTTCTTTCACTCTGCATGCTTGTCTGTACATCATCTGTTTGCTGGCCCAAATCCTGACCATGCCAAGTGACCAGCATATCTGGGTCAACAAGTTTAAGTCATTAATTTGATGATATGACATCACCACTACTAAAATAGTCTAATTTGTTTTATTTATATTTCACAAAATATATATTTGACCAACATTAGCTTACTTGATAGAAGACGTAGTCTCTGGTTTCATTTACACAAATAATATGTTACGTAAGATTACATAGATTTCTAGCAAGTTTCTCAGTGAACAGTGACTGACTAGAGATGTCCATGGACATCCAAAATTGGGAAAATCTGGCTTGGCTCTTAAAAAATACAGTGATTTGCCCCGAAATATACAGATGGATGACAAATTAAAGAAAAGAATGAACATAAATTGTCTTAGTGAGGTGGCACCAGGCACCAGGACAGCCTCAGCATGCTTGGGCATTGATTCTACAAATCTCAGGAACTGGAGTAATGTTTTCCCTTGAAGGAGTTGGTGTTAGGTTTCTAACACATCACTCCATAATCTGGAGTCAAGATCTGGTGACAGGATGAGATGTGTGGAAGTGACCATTCCCACATCCCACTCCATCATAGGCCATCATTCAGAAGAAATTTCTATCGATTTCCAGTAACCTTAACCTCGAAGGAGACACGTGGAACCAAACCATTCCACCAAAAATGCCGCAGAGCAATCATCTCCTTTCATTTAATTTGTTACCTGTCTTTGAGGTTATTCTCATAGGGTTTTTATAGTAAGCACATATTTTTATAATTATCTTTTTTAATTTATAGCATGATAGGTTTGAGGACTAAAATTACAAAAGGTTTTTTATTATTACCCCAACTCCAAGTTTATAACTAATATAGACTGAATAAGTACAAAGAAGACTACTTTAAGGACTTGGTCCTTATAAGCCTGGTTTTCTCTGGTCCCTATAAGTAAGAATTCTTCTTTGGTCCTTAAAAGTCAGATTTCTTTCTCTGGTCCATATAAGTCAGAATTGTTTCTTTGGTCCCTATAAGTCTGATTTCTTTCCTTGGTCAATATAATTCAGATTTCTTTCTTTGGTCCTTAAAAGTCAGATTTCTTTCTTTGGTCTATATAATTCAGATTTCTTTCTTTGGTCCTTAAAAGTCAGATTGCTTTCTTTGGTCTATATAATTCAGATTTCTTTCTTTGGTCCTTAAAAGTCAGATTTCTTTCTTTGGTCCATATAATTCAGATGTCTTTAGCACAATAGTTGTCTTTTCTATGTCTATCAAAAAACATAGTAACTTACATTTTGACCAGAATTTATCTCGATTGCATTGTTTTAATGTATTTTGTTAGCTAAGAGTAAAAAGATTAGCTAGTTCTCTTAGTTGAACATTGTTGATCTATGAAATCATATATATATATATATATATATATATATATATATATATATATATATATATATATATATATATATATATATAAACAGTACATCAAGCAAAAGCATTTAAAAGAAAGACTTAATGGTGATGTCACATAATCAGATTATTTTAACTTTAACTTGTTGAGCTAGGTAGGCCTTCACTTGGTAAAATTTAAATACATCTTCACTACCCACATGATTTTTCGTCCATACTGTCACTGACATTATGAAAGAATTTTGGCATTATCTAACCTGGTCATATGCAAACTTTGGTCCTGATTAAGCTTTTAACAAAAAATGTTTTCATAAGAATATAGGTTCTCATGGAAAAAGGTTCTAAGCCTCTGACATTGAAAAGTATAGCATCTGACATTGAAAAGTATTGCAGGATGTGTTATTGTTTTGTTTTTTTTCTTTTCCCATCAAAACACACCTAATTTATCATAATTATTAACCAACGACCTGAATCGGGTGCGTTAGAACTTTTCAGGATTGAGGTTACATGGAAAAGGAATAATTGAAATGTAAATGTGTTCAATCAGCCATGACATATTTGATATCTGAAGTTTGTTTCCTGAGTTTAGCACTGAAATTATGCAGTTGTATAAATTTCCATTTTGGTGAACTATTCCTTTAAGACCAGATACCGTGTGTGTGTGTGTTTAATGCCAGTGTATATTAATATTGTTCTTTTCTTTACTTTATAAAAGTCAGTGACTCAGAGAAATGTGTCTTTATGACACTATAGATGTTTAAATTGTAAAATTTCTTCATTCGCAGGCACATTATAACAATTGTATAATGTAGCAGAATATTGAACATCCAATATTATACCCTATTAATGTTTATAATGCCTGCATAAGCATTGCTTTGCCCCATATCTTTTTGCTTCTCCAGGGCAGGGCTTTGAATCGGAATGAAGGTCAGATCGTCCGGAACTAAAGATCATTCAGCAGGGTTTCTCATGAATATATAATGAATTTAAACGGTTATTGGGTTTCCAACCTTCAGGATTTCTGGACTAGTCTGCATTTTAGGACACACAGGGAATGTAGTATTGTAAAGTTGTCCTATTGTCAGAGCATCTCTGTCGCTAACTTTTCTCAAGATCTTTCCTACCCTGCATCCATCTAATTGTTGTGAATCCTCACTATTGTTTAATCTCCCCGAAGCTTTACAACATCCGTAGGCCATAAGCCAAGATGTCATCTTCGCTTAGCATCCCTTTAGAAAGAAGATAAAATGTAGGGCGAGTAAAGGTTAGACAAAAGCAGAGCTCCTTGTACCATTCACACAACTTTTTTGCATTCTTCTCAAATTGTAATTATTAGAGGCAATAAAAACGATCAGAAGTAAGATGTCAACTCCTCCCAATCCCAGAGAAGTGCAGCATTTAATTACCAATCTCGGCTAACTGCCTCTTTCTAAATGATATCGTCTTTGGTGTCAGTACATGATACTGGAATTAATAGGAATTAGACAATATCTCTAAAGTAATCCTTTTAGCCGTATGGATCGAGCTGATCCATAGCTATCGAAAGCAAAGCTCAGATGTGTTTGCAAACTCAATTCTGCTGGGAAACTGTAAGCAGAGGGATGGGCTCTTATTAGTTTTGGGCAAGCAGGCATTATAAATCAAAATGACACAAATTGACTATATCTGCTTGGGCTTACCATTGGGAGGGAATATGTTCAGATAGTAATAAATATAAAATAATTATTGTGTCTCCGAAGCCGCCACCCTGCTTGACCAACTGCCAATAAGATGCCTGGGCGTATTTATCAAAATTTACAGCGCAACCTTTGCTTGGGTAAATGTGAGCCGTTTTAGCATCACATCAGTGTCTGAGATGGTGTGGAGACTTAAGTGCTGCTCTTTTATTATAAATCAGCCCAGAAGGGTATTTGGCGAGTGTTATTAGATGAGTTTTATTTGATGATTAGATGAATTCATTTCAAAGAAGGACAAAGAAAGCATCTAGAGACGTTAACCAGTTAAATGAACAATCTCATTTCCTAAAACACCCCATACGGGCGTTCTCACTTTCATTATGTTGTTATGAATGGTTTATCACTGGTGAAATTGCACTGATTGTCCTCTTGTGTCCTGTAGTCTTCCTGTGTCCAGGCCTCCTAAGGGGTGTGTACCAAAGCGAGCACTTGTTTGAGTCTGATCACCAGTCCGGCGCGTGGTGTAAAGACCCTCTGCAGGCCTCGGAGAAGATCTACTATATGCCGTGGACCCCATACCGCACAGACACCCTGACCGAGTACTCCAGCAAGGAGGACTTTATCGCAGGACGACCCACGACTACGTACAAGCTGCCCCACCGGGTGGATGGCACAGGCTTTGTAGTCTATGACGGCGCTCTCTTTTTCAACAAGGAGCGCACGAGGAACATTGTCAAGTTTGACCTGCGTACACGCATCAAGAGCGGTGAGGCTATCATTGCTGGTGCCAACTACCATGACACATCACCTTACCGCTGGGGTGGAAAGTCAGACCTGGATCTGGCTGTAGATGAGAATGGACTGTGGGTGATCTACGCTACTGAACAGAACAGCGGTCGCATCGTGGTCAGCCAGCTGAACCCCTACACGTTGCGCGTGGAAGGTACTTGGGACACGGCCTACGATAAACGTTCAGCCTCCAATGCTTTCATGATTTGTGGCGTTCTCTACGTGCTCCGGAGCGTCTACGAGGACGACGACAGTGAGGCCACTGGCAACAGGATCGACTACATCTACAACACGGAGCTTTCCAAAGATGGCTACCTAGACATCCCTTTTCCCAACTCGTACCAGTACATCGCCGCAGTAGATTACAACCCCAGAGACAACCTACTCTACGTCTGGAATAACTATCATGTGGTTAAATACTCTCTGGATTTTGGGGCACTTGACACTCGACCAGGTAAGGCATCTACGTGTGCATGTTTATTATTTTTATTTCCCGTGAGTGTGTTTGTATGAAGGTTAGACAGGTTCTAAAGTCATGCTTTTTGCTTTAGTTCTTTCCCTGACCTTTCTTGATTCATAACAAATTTGTGGAAGTGTTTTAACGGACCAGTAGAGTCGAGGTCATTCAGGGCAAGAGGTGAAAATAGTTCTTGTATGCTTTAGTTCACTCGAGAAATGCAGTGCGTTGAGTGAGTGGGTTGCAAGGGCAGGAAATGTTCTTGGGTAATTGGTGGTTTTAGCAAAAGCTTTGCCTGAAGTGTTGCTAATGCTGAGTGGGGCAGGGTTGAGGGGGTTAGGCATGCTAGCAGTGTTTCTTTTTGAATGAACTCTAATTGGAGCAGGGAGCAACGTTAACACCTAGAAATATATCTTTTTAGTTCCTTATGCTTAATAGAACTTCATAAAAACACCCGAAAACCGGATTGTTATTGTGTCTCTTTTTCTGTTCACATTTCTGTGTGAGCTTGCGGTAATTATTTGGTGGTAATTATGATTCCTCTAAGTGTGACGTTCATTTTCTTTCTTTTTTTTGCTATTACTAATAAACATGCCTGGCAGCTGTGAGAGAAACGTTGCTACTTCTCTAGAGTAATTACACTGGTGAACCATTTGAAGTCTCACCAGCACAAAAAAAAGTAGGGAAAAAAGCATCCAGTTGATTAAAAGAAGTTCTAATTGCTTGCTGCGGTTATTCTGGCACTGGATTGTTCTTTCTCTGCAGAGCCACTGTAATTGCTATTGCCTGTTTGAATTTATTTATTTAGTTGTGCTATCCTGATAGCAGCCAGCATTAAAGAAAGAATGAATGAGTGTTTAGATGTTGAATTACTTTTTCAATCAGGCTGGAAACCACTTCATTATTCCTTCCTGACAATGAGAGCATCTTTTGAAGCTTTAAAAGCAGCCATTAGTACATTTACTTAGCTTCCATGCGATACCTGTTCATTGTTTCATCTTCGTGTGAGGTGACTTGGGAATTAGCTCAAATTGTAAAGCACTTGCTTAGCATCTGATAGGTAGCAGGTCAATGCCTATTAGTGAGTTTGAAATAGCGCACAGCGTTTCTGAAGTTTGCACTGTTACTTTTTCTCCGAGTTTGAGCCAGCGATCAGAAGACTGAAATACCAGGACTGTCACAGCTCAGCTGTAAACTTGGACTGTAACCTGTACTGAAAAGTGAATTGCTTCCCAAAACGGGGCCACTCCAACTTTTGCCAAGATCAAATCTGTTGGGATTATTGTTTAAAACTGAAACTGATTAGTGGGGATTTCGAGTGGTCGGAAGGCGCTCACCTAGAGATCATGAGTTCAAATCTTGACAGCCATCTGTGACTGGAAGTGCAAGCAAGCAAAAATTGGCCATGCTCTCTGGGTTGGTCCCCTGTCAATCACAGCAACACTAGCCAATCGTGGGCATCTGTGAGGTCGTTTATGCAGAGGATGGTGGATTGCGCTTTCCTCTGAGAGTGTGACTCTGCCAGTTGAAAAAATGTGGTCGCACTTGTTAGCTTGACCCTTGCAGGTTGGTAGATGTAGTATGATAGGGGACAGCTGGCTAGAGGAGGAGAATTGGCCGAAATCTAATTGCAGAAATTCATTTGTCCCACTAACTTGTCAGACCAAATTTGCACCCCAGTACCATCATCTCTACATGTTCAATTTATCTACATATCCTCTGGAAAGTTGTATGCATTTCAATATTTCTCTCAGTATCTGTCTCCTTTACTTCTTTGCCTGTGTATTAACAAAAGGGATAATGGTTTTGCACGGGTTTGTCTGAGGTATGTCTGAGGTGCGCATACCCCCCTCCTCAAGCAGCAGGGTAGTAGCCATTGTGTATCTAATTGCTTCCGGTTTGGCTTGCCATGTAGAGATGCAACCATGGGGGCCACAGTTCTTGCCACTGCTTATTAAGTGAAAGTGTTCAAAATGCTGTTCTTATACACATTAGCTACGTGGGGCTCAGAAGGTGACCTAACTATATAGTGCCAAATTTCCTCTCACTGGAAATGAACTGGCCTACACAGTGTTGTACTTAACGAAAAGCAGCGTTTACTGAGTGTACCAAGAATGTGTGTGTGCTTGTGTAAATACAGACTGGTGTGTGTAGCAGGCCCAATGTCACCTGTGCCCTGTAGGTGTGTAAGACTGATCTGCCTGCTCACTGGAGCTTGCAACACAGAGCATCCTAGCATCGGGCATGTACTCCCAGAGCAGCTGTGGCTCCACTGGTGTATGTGTGTGTGTGTGTGTGTATCTGTAGACCTGCAATACATACACATTCAAGGACCTGAGTAAAATGAACCAAGATCATTAGAAATTGATGTATCCATAGTGCAGTGATGTGTCAGTTTATTAGGTACCAAACTGGTAAATCTAATAAACCCATGTCTACAGTGTATAATACCTCAGTTTGTTTGTTTTTTTTGTACTTGCCTTTGTGAGTGATGGCTAGAATGACCTTGACATTTCCTTGTGGCGCTACACAATTAACTAATTCCAGACACTGCAACATAGCAACATAGATGAATTAGATGTATTATGCATTGGCATATTGATGTGGAATAAGATGAATAATCCGCTACACTTCAGGATGTGCTTTCATTATTTTTCTATAACAGCACATCCCAAGCTGTGTTGTTTCTTACAAAGCCTTGTGACTTCTCTGGAACCCAGTAGTGACATTCTATTAAAAACCGTCTTATGGAAGATGAAATAGATCTGATTGCACCTTACATCCCCGTTCTAAGAAACTGCTCTAAATGAACCTTTTATAAGAAGTTAGAAGTCTTTTATACCAGCGGCTCAAACGACATCTGGGTCATCTCGGACCAGTTATGAATTCTAAGCATCAGGATCCACGAATGATCGTCGAGGTAAGATAGAAGTAGTCTGGAAGTTGTCTTTCACAAAACTCATCAAGCGTATCTAAGCGCTGAACATAAATTGCTTGCGGCACACATTTTTTTTCTAAATCCGAAGAGAGCAGGTACAAGACGCAGGTGCGAGAAGGTGAACCTGGTAAAAGTGTTTCGTCGATGAAACTTAGCACAGAATTTAGCTCTGCTTCTTTGTTCTCGGTTTAATCGGATTCAGAGCAAACTCCAAGGTCAGCGAGTTGAGTGCTGTCTCTTTCCCCTCCCTCTCTCTCTCTCTCTTTCTCTCTCTGTCTCTCTCTCTCTCTCTCTCTCAACGTTCCTGCATTCCAAGTTTGATGATCCTCATCTCCACAGCAATAACCTCACGTGACCCTCCCCATCCCTCCTTTTTTAAAAAAAATAAAATAAAATACTTGAATCACTCATCATTCATCTTGAATTTGGAAAGTTTTGGGCAGATGAGAAATATAACCCAAAAGCAAAAACAACAATAAAAAAACCCACTCCACATTTTCGCCAACACCACAGAGGAATTGTACAGAGGTATTGTTTATGAGAGCGTCTTGTATCTTTATTTTACAATGACTGATTTTTTTTCTTCCAGAGAAGAGGTTTTGTTCTGGGCTCGAGTGTGCATGCTGCGTTCATGCTCATCCCATCACGCATCAGATCATTATTCATCCTCTTTGTTTTGCTGTCTCCGTGGGAAACATCGACAAAGGCCCTGAGTGAAACCTGGAGAGAAAACACACACTTTCACAAACACTCTAGTTGAGTCAGGTGAACCAGGTCAATCCTGACTGCTTCTTCACTTGTCTTAGCTGTGTCTTAACAAGACCATCTTTCTAGAAGAAACTCATTTCCAGTGCGGTAATGAAGACGACTTCTTAGGGAGAGAACTCCGACTTACCTCATCCGCCTGTCATCTCTGACCCTTCCCTTCTCTTCGCTCCGTTACGGCTGACCCTTGGAATCCACCTGGCTGACCTTTTCTCTCCTTTCTTCTCTCATCGCGTCGTTAGTGTGATGTAATGACATCGCCAGCGCATACTTGAAATCAGAAAGATAAAAGGACAATGACAGAGTCTCTGAAAGTGACGGTACAGACCTTATAGAGACAGCTGGAGGACACACCCAGGCAGAATGATTAGTGTCCTGCAGTTTCCACTGGGATTTACTTGCTCCATTACTCGCTCTAGTGCGGCTCTGAGAGGCATTACGGATATTGACTGCGGCTAAACGTTCACCATTTTTTAATAACCGCTCCTGTGTGGCACTCGAGTGAGAAAATGGTGCAAACGGCAAAACGGGATCATTATTACTGTTCGATTATTTCTTGTGCTGATGATGGCTTATGTTAATTTGTGGAGACGTGAAGAAGCCCTGACCTATACGATGATAGTCACAGATACTGACTTTATAAAGCTAAAATTTCTGGGTTGTTACGAAGGTGGCAACAGTCGATTGTGGAAATTGTGGTACCTGTCTTGGTCTTGTAACCACACTTCAGAGATCCTGTACTAATGCTTCAAATCTCTTTACCTTTTTACGTTCATAATAATACAGCACAATTAGGTGTAATAACAGCTACGTTTGAAGACAGAAAGTTGAGCCTTTGTATGTCTTTACTTATTTGTATAATATGATTCATATTAAAGCTGCAGTATGGAAATTTCATGTTAGGTCAAAAAGATTTAGGTCAAATTCACTGGTCATGGTCTCGACATGAGTGGTGTGGGTCTCGTCTTGATCTTACCCCTGTTGTCATGCTCTCTTCTCTTGAACCCCATCTTGGTCTTGACTTGGTCTGAAATAAGATGGTCTTGAACCCAATCTCATGTTCACACACCACAAATACAGTCCAGCATGCTCTAATAATTATTTATAGGCTGTATTTCCTCTCTCTCTATCTCTCTCTCTATCTATCTATCTATCTCTCTCTCTTGTCACTGTCTGTCCACTATCTTTGAGCTTGAGACCTCTTAATCTCTGCCATCTGCGGATCATGGCACCTGCCGCGGTCTGTTTGGCATGCGAGTCCCCCCACACATACACACACTCGCTGTCTGGCATTCGCATGTCGTAAGCTCAGGCTGCCATCTGTGTGTGTGTTTTGTGTCTTGTATATGCACGTGTGAAAGACATAGAGTGGGGAAAATGGCAGCTCTGGTAAGAGTCTCCAGTCCTCTCGGGGTCTGTCCTCGTGTCCTGGAGTGGTTGTGTCATTGTGCAGTGCGCCACTCACCTCGGAAATCGCTCCTCTTGCTGACAGCTCCTTCAGCTCCAGAATGCTTAACTAGCATACAAACATGCAGTGTATTGTATGTGTGTGTGTGTGTGTGTGTGTGTGAAGGTGTGTGACTGCGACTGCGAGTGTATTCTGTAAAGCAGCTTAGAAACCCTGGATTTTGGTAAGCACTCTCAAAGTAATTATAGCGTACAAACATTACCTTTCTTTTCCTTCAACACTCTCTCTCTCTCTCTCTTTTCTCACTCCCCCATCTCTCTTTCTCTCTCCCTCTCCCTCTCTTCCCACAGTCCCCCATCTCTCTCTCTATCTCTTTTCCCTCACTACCTCATTCTCCCATCTCTCTCTCTCTTCCCTCACTCCCCTATCTCTCTCTCGCTCTCTCTCTCTCTCTTCCCTCACTCCCCCATCTCTCTCTCTTCCCTCACTCCCCTACCCCCACCCCCTCCTATTCCTCTCCCTCCCTTTTCTCTGATGATATTTTTTTAGATTCTCTCAGATGATTTCACACAAAGTTCTCGGAGATACTTTCAGCTTTTGAAGTTTCCACATGACGCATTGTGTAGCCCGGCGGAAGTGCTGCAGACGTTTCTGAATTGCCCGTTATTATTCAACCAGCAGATGACTTTTATCTCCAGATTTAGATCTCGGACAGTCTGTTCAGAGGCCTTGAGGGCTGAGTGTTTTAGCTTTTCTTCTCTTTCTTTTGTCAAAGAGTCATGTGTGATCACCCGGGTGAATGAACTCGGCGTCCAGTTGGAAATAAATGGACGCAGCACAAATTGTACCTCTATTAAATGAGCAGCTTAAAGTGAATAACCCTACATTCAGACTAGCGAGCAACAGTATATTTTCTATGTATACTACATGTGAGAGAAAGCAGGGATTTTAGCAAAGGTAGCAAGCAACAACTTGACAAGCGGCACTAGAATCAGATCTGTAAAAAATTTTCTTCAAATGGTCACGTGGAATGATTGCTCGGATTAATATTAATGCACCCATTTTCAAATTTCCTTAGTATAATTTGCTTAGGCTTCTTAGGTATTCAGATTAGCTTTTAGTGATAAAGCTGTGTGCTAATGCTAGTCAGAATTGGCTAGCCTGAGGTAAAAGTTTCAGTGTCTGCCATTGACAGAGGTGACAGTAGCTTTATCATTTCTTTCATGTAGCTTGTACAGTGCTTTGCTAATATTCCAACAAATTAGAGAGAGAGAGAGAGAGAGAGAGAGATGGGAAATGTATAAGTTATAAATAATAGTGTATATAATCAAATGCAACTAGTTAGATTTAGAAGAGTTACACTATATTGCCAAAAGTTTTGGGACACCCCTCCAAATCATTGAATTCAGGTGTTGTGTTTCAGGGGTTGGGCTTGGACCCTTAGTTCCAGTGAAAGGAACTCTTAATGCTTCAGCTTCATACCAAGACATTTTGGACAATTTCATGCATGGATGAGGGAGTTTGGTGTGGAGGAACTTGACTGGCCTGCACAGAGTCCTGACCTCAACCCCATAGAACACCTTTGGGATGAATTAGAGTGGTGATTGCGAGCCACGACAAAACTGTGACATCTGCCTTTACATGCACATGAATATAATATGTAGTTTCCCCACCCTTTGCAGCTATAACAGCTTCAACTCTTCTGGGAAGGCTTTCCACAATGTTTACGAGTGTGTTTATGGGAATTTTTAACCATTCCTCTAGAAGCACATTTGTAAAATCAGGCACTGATGTTAGACGAGAGTCTCTCACAGTCTCCCCTCTAATTCATCCCAAAGGTGTTCTATCAGGTTGAGATCAGGACTCTGTGAAGTTCCTCCACACCAGACTCACTCATCCATGTCTTTATGGACCTTGCTTTGTGTACTGGTGTACAGTCATGTTGGAACAGGAAGGGGTCATCCTCAAACAAAGTTGGGAGGATGAAATTGTCCAAAATGTCTTTGTATGCTACAAGTTCCTTTCACTAGAACTAAGGAGACAAGCCCAACCCCTGAAAAACAACACCTGAAAGAGCAGCTTTCGCTAAACTGAATCAGGTCCATGTCATGTCAAAGCTGAATTAGATCTTGAGGATTTTTCTACTTCAGTACTGAAAAGAATTCAGTATGTAAGAAAGAAAGTGGGTTTTTTTTGCGTGGACAAACTGCTCAAATGATTCAAAGATGACTTGCTGACCACGTTCATGAGTAAAGTTTGACATTTTTCTTTTTTCTTTCCCCCAGAATCACTTATTTATCATTCGATAAAGAACATTGGAGAAGTTTCAGAGAGCCACCTACTTACATGTGTTACACTCTTTCACGCCAACCGTGTTTCTGCTAATTTAATTGGTGGCATAATTCAGTGCCATTTGTTTCTGATAACGGCTGCAAAACCCACAGTGACGCTTCCAGGCTGTTAAAACTGATCGCTAACGTTAACTCTGAGGTAATTTAAAGTCCGCGTGAGACTCGGGATTTGATTCTGTAACTTGAAGCATTAGCTTTGTGAAACAGGAAGTCGTAGTGAAGGTTTGCTGAAGTGATTGATTTACCCAACAGACAGTGTTGGCATTTAAAGAAAAGGAGTGTGTGTGTGTGTGTGTGTGTGTGAGAGAGAGAGAGAGAGACAGAGAGAGAGAGGGAGAGAAAGAGGAATGCAAATAGAGATAATAACAGCTAATCAGAAACGTTATTAATGAAGGTAGATGTTTGTGAGAGTGTATTGATTGATTGTGTGTGTGTGTGTGTGTGTGTGTTTGTGTGTGTGTGTATACGTCACACCGTTTCCTTGTCCCCTGCTTATCTAATGAAGGCAGCTTGACCAATTAAACTGTAAACAGCGACCTGGTTCAGGTCATTAGCAGTGTATCATGTCACATTATATTCCCAAATGAACATCACTCCCATGGTGTGAAGCTAGCTGTAAATGCTAATCACTAATGCTAGGTGAAAGATTTAGGGTCTGTCACTGATGTTCGCTGTTAGCTATTAGCTATTATCTATTATCCAGACTTTTATTCAGTGTTAGTGGCAGTAGTTAGCAACGTTAACAATAATTCAAGTCTAGTGTTAACAGTTTGCTTAGGCTTCTTGGGTATTGAGATTAGCTGTCAGCGCTAAAGTTGTGTGCTAATGCTAGTCAGAAATGGCATTCCTGACGTGAAAGTTTTAGAGTCTGTCATTGACAGAGGTGACAGTAGCTTTATCATTTCTTTCTTTATCTTCTCTCTCTCATACACACACACTCACACACACACACATTTGTCTTCCTAATAAATACTATGCTATAAAACCTAGCCTTAACCTCAAAACCCCAAATCAAACCTTTTTGACACCTTTTTTTAAAATAAATTTTTAAATAATAATAAATAAATAAAACAAACAGGGCAAAAATATTATCTACCATATCTATACTACCCAGACATCTAATTATTTTTAGGAACATTAGCAATATTAGCAACAGTACCAATTATTATAAGTGCTTACCTCCCATAGGCTTATTTGGTATTCAGGTTAGCTTTTGTGACTGAAAGTCTCCTTGTAATATGCTAATCCTGCGTCCTGACCTCCCCCTCGGCAGAGTAAAGCTTCACCTCATATGTCATAGCCTACCGCCGCCATCTCCCAGTGTTTAGGGGGCACATGTCAAACACAAGAAATGACAGCCATGTAACCTAGGAATGGGGCCCGAGCTCTGAAAATGCACTGCAGCCAGAAGGTAATTGACCTAATTTAGTCCACATGTGGAGCCTCTGGATGTTGACCCTGAGCCCACTAGAACTGAGAATTGCAATCTAGGTTCTGTCTCCTCCATGTATCCTTCTATATGAGCTGACAGGAGATCGTTTTAAAGCATCGTTTTAACTATGTTAAAGAAGTGTGCCTCCACTGACGCTTGATTCATTCAAGCTGGCATAGTACCCTGAAATGAAATCCAACTCTGGAATAAACAAGAACTGGTTCATTCCCATTGTTGTATTATATTATCGGTGTAAGTGGGTCGGTGTTGGTGTTTATTAGTGAATGGTGGTAGTTGGTGGCGGATGTTGATTGTCAGTGGGTGTTTAATCATTGATTTTAATGTCTGATATTATTATAGATTTTGGTGTTCGATGGTGAATGTTGGTATTTGGTTGTAAATATTGGAGTTTGGTGATAAATGCTGACTGTTGTTATTAAATGTAGCTGTTTGTTGGTTGACTTGTGATGTCTGGTGGTGATATTTGGAATGATCATGGTGAATGTTGGTGTTGTGGTTTGTAGCTTGATGGTGAAGATTGGTGTTTGGTGGTAGGTATTGAGAATTGAATTTAAATGTAGGTGGTTGATGGATGTTAGGGTTGGTTTTTATGGTTAATGTTGGTGTGTAATGGGAAATGTTGGTGTTTATAGCTATATGTTGACTTTTGATGGTTAATATTAATGTTTGTTGGTGAGTGTTGGTTTTTGATGGTTAATGTTGGTGTTTGTTGGCGAATGTTGGTGTATAGTGGTTAATGTTGGTGTTTGTTGGCGAATGTTGGTGTATAGTGGTTAATGTTGGTGTTTGATAGTTAATGTTGGTGTATAGTGGGTAATGTTGGTGTTTAGTGGGTAATGTTGGTGTTTGATAGTTAATGTTGGTGTTTGTTGGCGAATGTTGGTGTTTGATGGTTAATGTTGTTGTTTGTTGGTGAATGTTGGTATTTGATGGTGAATATTAGTGTCTGGAACTATATGTTGGTGTTTAATGGTTAATATTGGTGTTTGTTGGCGAATGTTGGTGTATAGTGGTTAATGTTGGTGTTTGTTGGCGAATGTTGGTGTATAGTGGTTAATGTTGGTGTTTGATAGTTAATGTTGGTGTATAGTGGTTAATGTTGGTGTATAGTGGTTAATGTTGGTGTTTAGTGGGTAATGTTGGTGTTTGATAGTTAATGTTGGTGTTTGTTGGCAAATGTTGGTGTTTGATGGTTAATGTTGGTGTTTGTTGGTGAATGTTGGTATTTGATGGTGAATATTAGTGTCTGGAACTATATGTTGGTGTTTAATGGTTAATATTGGTGTTTGTTGGTGAGTGTTGGTGATTGGTGGTTAATCTTGGTGTTTATAGATATATGTTGATGTTTCATGGTTAATATTGGTGTTTGTTGGTGAGTGTTGGTGATTGGTGGTTAATCTTGGTGTTTATAGATATATGTTGATGTTTCATGGTTAATAGTTTGTTGGTGGACTTTGGTCTTTGTTGGTAAATGCCGGTGTTTGGTGGTGAATATCGGTGTTTGAATCAGTATGTTTGTGTTTGATGGTTAATATTGGTTCTTGATAATGAATGTTAATGATTGATGGTGAATATTGGTGTTTGGAGCTATATGTTGGTGTTTGATCGTTAATATTGGTGTTTGTTGGTGAATGCCGGTGATTGGTGGTGAATTCTGGTGTTTGAATCTATATTTTAGTGTTTGATGGTTAATATTGTTGCTTGGTGAATTTTGGTGTTTGAATCTATATGTTGGGTTTTGGTGGTTAATACTGGTGTAGAAGGTGCATGTTGGTGTTTAATGGTTAATATTGGTGTTTTGAGCTATACGTTGGTGTATGATGGTGAATATTGATATTTGATGGTGAATAGCAGTGAATGTTTTATGTGCTGATTCATTCCAATTAGTGATGTTTGTTAGTTTGTTAGCATTTTTAGTTAATGAATAAATTGAAAAGCAATGCCCCCTCTCTCCTCCATATAGCGATATATATGAGCTGACAGGGGATCATTTTATTCTGTGGAACTGTGGCCCCTCTGACAGCTGACTCATTCGAGCTGCCGTGCAGCACTGACATGAGATCCAGCTGTGGAATACCCAAGAACGATTGTTTTGACTAACGAAAAAGGACCTCCTGCACTGTTGGTGGCTAAATTAAACGCTAACGAAGTTAGACTGGTCCTCCTTGATGTGGCGAGTCATTAAAAATGACAAGGCCTGCTTGCATAGTAATGAGGCCTTCCTAGCGGTGAAGGAAGTGTGTCTTAATTTCCTTGCTGCGGGAAGATGAGGAGAGGTGGGCATAATTAAGGCAAGGTTGAAATCTTTAAAGCTTCAAATTTGCTGGAATGAAGCTTAGGCTTGCGGATGGAAAAACGCCGTTGCAGGATGATGCGGCATAATTGGTGTTCCCTGTCAGTTCTTATAATCGGATCTTTTTTTAAATGTTAGAATACTAATAAAAGAATACTAGGAAAATGAGAAAGAAGTCAAGGAAGTCAGAAAGAAGACTTTGGGATTCTGCAAAGCTTGAAAACCACAACGTTTTGTGGAATTTTGGATGATGGCGAATACTGAAGTTTTTACAACATTCTCTTAAAAATTGATTGGGTTTGTTTTTGGTTGGAAATCAAAGGAGGGATTTGTAAAATACAATATTTTATACGTCCTAGTATAAAACTGGCATGCATTTCTCGTTGGGAGACTATTAAACATTCTATGTAGAACCTTATATCAAAATGTTTCCCATTCAGCACTCCAAATAAAATTCCTTTAGGGAATCCAAGACGTAGCCAAAGAACCCTCGAGGAACCCATATCTGATGGTTGATGTAGCATAATAAGCATCAATTTAAATGATGTAGGATGAGTTTCTTCTGAAATGTTTGTGCCGTGTATTATATTATAGTGGAAAATATATATATATATATATATATATATATATATATATATATATATATATATATATATATCTTTCCTAGTGTTTAGTAATGACTTGAAATAGAAATAACAGAAGTTTCGCTTCTTAGGTTGAAGGCTTTTCTGTAGATTCCTCATTAAGAATCCATTTTCCTCCGCTAATCTTTCGTCGGAGCATATGGATATGTTCCACAACCCGGTTTTCTTGTTCTCTCTCGTTACGTATTAACGAAACTCTCCCTCTGTAGCTGTTCTTTTAGTGCTTGCATATGGTCACCAGACAGATGGAAGTGCCATAATTATCACTTTCCACAGAC
The DNA here is from genome assembly GCF_019097595.1 of Hemibagrus wyckioides. Lineage (NCBI taxonomy): Eukaryota > Metazoa > Chordata > Actinopteri > Siluriformes > Bagridae > Hemibagrus > Hemibagrus wyckioides. The sequence continues at coordinate 12,820,264 of NC_080738.1, read as the reverse complement.
AAACGTGTGAATGACATGACTGGTAGGGGGAATTACAGTGTGCCGGAGTGTCTCTCTCTCTCACACACACACATACACACACCTCTTCCATGTTAACGTCAGCAAACAAGCTTGTTTTTCTTACTTCCTATTTCAATTGTTTTTCTCTAGATTGCTTGATTTCAGTCATTTTTTATGAATTGCACTTTTGCTTTATTAAATATATCCATTAGTCTTTATGTTCAGCAGTATAGATGTGTGTATGGTGTTGCATGGTGTGTGTGTGTGTGTGTGTGTGTGTGTGTGTGTGTGTGTGTGTGTGTGTATATATGTGAGCAAGACACTGGCTCTGGGCCCATGTGCCTCTTCTGTGCAATTCAATGTAGTTTGAAGTGTTTGAAAAGTGAAATGGACCCAAAGGTTCAGCAAAACGGGTCAGGGGTATTTCAGAGCTGACAGGGTAACTAAAGCTCCGAGCGTGCCAGCACAAAAATTCTCCACCGAACGTCAACAAACCCCGAGACTGTGTTTGAGAGCTGCACCTGTGTGTGATCAGTGAAAAGTTTCAAGAAATCTTTCCCTCTTCACACTGGGGTTATTTTGGCTTGTTATTGTTAGTGCATTATTATTTTTTATTTTTTGAAGAAAGCTGACAGGATTGTAATATTATGGGATGGAATATGGCAGCGGATGACGGTGTTTATTGATAAATGTTGGGTTTCACAGGGTTTGATGGTGAATGTGATGTGTTTATAGTAAATACAGGTTTTTGATGGTGATGGATTTTGGTGTATGATGGTGTATTTTAGTCTTTTTTCTTTCTTTAATCATGAATAGTGATGGCTGTTTTTTTAAGTTGGTGGATTTAGATGGAGGATGTTGACCACTGATGGTAGATGTAGGTGTTTTTGAAGGTGATGGCTGGTTTTGGTGGATTTAGATGGAGGATGTTGACAACTGATGGTAAATTTTGGTGTGTTTGAAGGTGATGGCTGCTTCTGGTGGATTTAGATGGAGGATGTTGACAATTGATGGTAGATGTAGGTGTTTTTGAAGGTGATGGCTGGTTTTGGTGGATTTAGATGGAGGATGTTGAGAATTGATGGTAAATGTAGGTGTGTTTGAAGGTGATGGCTGCTTCTGGTGGATTTAGATGGAGGATGTTGACCACTGATGGTAAATGTAGGTGTGTTTGAAGGTGATGGCTGCTTCTGGTGGATTTTTGATGGAATATGTTGACCACTGATGGTAGATGTAGGTGTTTTTGAAAGTGTTGTCAGTTTTTGCTGGATTTAGATGTAGAATGTTGACAATTGATGGTAGATGTAGGTGTTTTTGAAGGTGATGGCTGTTTTTGGTGGATTTTTGATGGAGGATGTTGACCACTGATGGTAGATGTAGGTGTTTTTGAAGGTGATGGCTGTTTTTGGTGGATTTTTGATGGAGGATGTTGACCACTGGTGGTAAATGTAGGTGTGTTTGAAGGTGATGGCTGCTTCTGGTGGATTTTTGATGGAGGATGTTGACCACTGGTGGTAAATGTAGGTGTGTTTGAAGGTGATGGCAATTTTTTAAGTTGGTGGATTTATGGATGTTGGCCACTGATGGTAGATGTAGGTGTTTTTGAAGGTGATGGCTTGTTTTTGGTGGATTTCTGATGGATGATGTTGACCACTGATGGTAGACATAAGTGTTTTTGAAGGTGATGGCTGTTTTTGATGCATTTGAAGGACAGTGTTGACCACTGATTGTAAATTTTGGTGTGTTTGAAGGTGATGGCTGTTTTTGATGGATTTGATGGACATTGTTGACCAATGATGGTAAATTGTGGTGTGTTTGAAGGTGATGGCTGGTTTTGTTGGATTTTTGATGGAGGATGTTGACCACTGATGGTAGATGTAGATGGTAAACATGGTTAATGGAGTTTAGTGATGAACTTCGGTGTTTGATCCCGAATATTGGTGATAGTGAATATTAGTAATGGATGGGGACTGATTATGAATGTTGGTAAATACAATGTTACGGGTGGGGATAAGTGTTAGTGTTTGGTATAGTGTGTTGGTGCTTAATGATGTTGCTGTTGGTGGTTAATTTTGTAGACACCCATCCTTGTAGATTTGACCTTTGCCTCATTTTAAAATGATTATTCACTCCCTCTCTTTCTTCTTGTCTTTCTTCCTTTTTCCCTGTCTACATCCCCCCCTTCTTTCTGTCTGTCTCAATTAGATGCTCAGTGCAGCCTCATAAAGTGCTGCTGGCAAAATTAATTTCAGCTCCTTATTTTGCAATTACTGTGCCTGTGTGTAGGTGTGTGTATGTGTTTGTCTCTCTCTGTCTGTGTGTGTTATGGTCTGTTTTATTTCTCAGATGCGGTCAGCATTGATATTAGCCATAGGATCAGAAATTGACGCTTAACTAATCTACCATGGTGTCGAGTAAACACACAGAGCTCAACATTAATGACTGTCCCAGGTACAATCTGCTTCCAGGATATCATTTCTCTCATACCTTCAGATATGATCAAATGAGGTCCATTGTGTCTTGCTGTCTTTGTACAGAATGCAGGAAAATAATTTAAATAAAAAAGAGGTTAAAGGTATTTAACAGTTAATAGTTCATCCTACGTACGTTGATAGCTATTGGAACAGAGTATGCTGAGATTTATTCCAGGAAAAAGAATAGAGACTCGAAGGGAGACGTGAAGAGCCGTCATCACCTCTGACAATGCGCGTAAAAGTACTATGCTGGGAAACAAATTCTGTCAGACTGTATTGTTCAGCCAAACAGCAGCTAGCTATTATGTTAACATTAACGTCAGTCTACTTGCCAGCTCGCCTACCGTGACCGTTTTGATTGACAACAGCCTAAAGCTTTGTGCTGGCCTGAAGTGATTTGTTCTTTTACAAGTTATAATTCTTAATATAAGAAAAAAGTAGTACTTGGGACGGTCAAGGTTGTTTCAAGATGATTGAAATTGCTATCCCGGGTGATTTCGGGGACGCGCGGATAAAAAAGGAGCCAAGTTTTCTTAATTTTTCCCCCGTCCACAGGAAGTAAGAGCAGTTACCATGGAAACACGCACTGCTTTGCAAATTGACCAACTTCATGTCAGCCATGTTGGACAACCTGGTATCTGAGGTATCTGGATTGTGTAGGACTTGCTCACTATTTGTCTGATTATGTTCTCACATGAATGACATTGTTGCTGTTACTCAAGGTCATGCATGCTTATACTGTTTGATTTTTTGCTCTGGTGCTCCATGTTGCGTCCTTTCGCTAAGTCCAGACGGCATTTGTATCAGAAACAAAAAGAGGGCTGTACATGCAAGAGGGAAATGGACAGGAAAAGAGAAGGCGAGGGGAAACGGGTATTTGTGGAAGGCATCTTTCCCTCCAGTTCACTTTGTACTACAGGCAATGTTGAACATTCTTATTGATTTGTTAGCCTAACTAGAGTGCCTCTGCGTGTGTGTGTGTGTGTGTGTGTGTGCGTGTGTGTGTGTATACTGAACATGTTGTAGCTGTCTCTCTCTTTGGGTGTGTATGTACGTTGTTTGTGAAGTCAACTGGTAAGAGGCCCATGTAGAAACCTGTCAAGTCTAATTGAACGGCTGATTTGAAGCTGACGCTTCTCTCTCTCTCTCTCTCTTTCTCTCTCTTTCTCTCCCTCTCCCTCTCATTCTCTCCCTCCCGCTGTGTATCTGTTTCTATCTCTTTCTCTTTCTCGCTATCTCTCATTTTTCCTCTTGCAGTCTCAGAGACCATGATGAGTTGCGACTCAGGAAGCAGTCGTGCTCCAAATACAAACCTAAATCTATTTACTTCTTGCTAGTCCATCAGCATCCTCAACTGACTTCGTCTCCTTCTGCCTCCACAGAGTCGTCTTCGTCGGTTCACGTCTTCATGGACACCACCACCACCACCACCACCAGGACGACCACCAACCCGACTACAGTGTCCACAGCCGCCACCTCTACCACTACAACCACCACCTCTAGCTCTACCAGATCCCCGGCTCTTAGCGTGTTCACTCCGAGGGCGCACACTACCACCGTTGAGCTCCGATCTCCGGGAGGCGCAGGGCCCCTTTCCAGTACACGCCCACCTCCTTCCTCTGTCCTGCCCAACTACGCTGCGGAGTTCTGTAACCCGACTGTGGAGGCGGAGCTAACCTGGCCCAAAACTCGCCAGGGCATCACCGCTACACAGCTATGCCCCTTCGGAACAATAGGTAACAAATGCCATATATAATTAATTAAGTAATACAATCTTAATAGAGATTAAATTGTATTTAGACAGACAGATAAATTATTTTTGACTCTGCCTCATCTATATACAGCCCAACTGTACCATATACAATACAGGTTTAATCTCAGTAGGTCGAGCAGAAAAAGGAAAAAACAGTACCCAGGGTTAACCTCACAATTGTTCTCTTTCTCAGTAAATCACATACAAGGACACATGGATAATGCTAGCAGAGAGAAAGAGGAAAAAAGGACAAGATGTTTAACCAAAAAGCCCTCACTGAAATCTGTTTGTCTCCAGAGATGAGTTGAGGAGAAGGATTTTCTTCAGTCAGTAATTCAGTGCCATGGACGTTGTTATGGGCTGAAAATACTGACCTCTGATTCAGCTAGTGCAGGGTTAATTCAGGCATACACACACACACACACACACAAACACACACACAAACACACACACACACACACACACACACACAAACACACACACAAACACACACACAAACACACACACAAACACACACACAAACACACACACACACACACACACACAAACACACACACAAACACACACACAAACACACACAAAGCTTAAGACATTTGCAAGCTGATTTATTAATTTTCCACAAAATATCATCAAATGTTTGATTGAAATTAAATGAACACAGCAAAAACAAACAGGGATCTCCCTCCCTCCTTTCTTTCTTTCTTTCTTTCTTTCTTTCTTTCTTTCTTTCTTTCTTTCTTTCTTTTTCTTTTCACCTTCCTTCCTTTCCTCCTTTCATTTGTTTTTGTTCCTTCCTTCCTTCCTTCCTTCCTTCCTTCCTTCCATTCCTTTCTTTCTTTATTCCTTCCTTCCTTCCTTCCTTCCTTCCTTCTATTCCTTTCTTTTTTTATTCCTTTTGTTTGTTTGTTCGTTCATTTATTCGTTCGTTCGTTCGTTCCTTCCTTCCTTCCTTCCTTCCTTCCTTCCTTCCTTCCTTCCTTCCTTCCTTCCTTCCATTCTTTATTCCTTCCTTCCTTCCTTCCTTCCTTCCTTCCTTCCATTCCTTTCCTCCTTTCATTTGTTTGTTTGTTTGTTCCTTCCTTCCTTCCTTCCTTCCTTCCTTCCTTCCTTCCTTCCATTCCTTTCTTTTTTTATTCCTTTTGTTTGTTTGTTCATTCGTTCCTTCCTTCCTTCCTTCCTTCCTTCCTTCCTTCCTTCCTTCCTTCCTTCCTTCTTTTCATTTATTTCTTTCTTTATTCCTTTTGTTTGTTTGTTTTGTTCCTTCCTTCTTTCCTTCCTTCCTTCCTTCCTTCCTTCCTTCTTTTCATTTATTTCTTTCTTTATTCCTTTTGTTTGTTTGTTTTGTTCCTTCCTTCCTTCCTTCCTTCCTTCCTTCCTTCCTTCCTTCCTTCCATTCTTTATTCCTTCCTTCCTTCCTTCCTTCCTTCCTTCCTTCCTTCCTTCCTTCCTTCCTTCCTTCCTTCCTTCCATTCCTTTCCTCCTTTCATTTGTTTGTTTGTTTGTTTGTTCCTTCCTTCCTTCCTTCCTTCCTTCCTTCCTTCCATTCCTTTCTTTTTTTATTCCTTTTGTTTGTTTGTTCATTCGTTCCTTCCTTCCTTCCTTCCTTCCTTCCTTCCTTCCTTCCTTCCTTCCTTCCTTCCTTCTTTTCATTTATTTCTTTCTTTATTCCTTTTGTTTGTTCGTTCATTTGTTCCTTCCTTCTTTCCTTCCTTCCTTCCTGCCATCCATCCATCCATCCATCCATAAAACCCAGAAAAGAAAATAATGAATAATATGAAATGTTTTATACCTCTTATTCTACAGCAGCATTCATTTATTAAAGAACAAAGCATCGTAGTTTTTATCCATTTAGAGTTATGTCACTAATATTTGTGGAACCAGTTAGCTCCTGTTATCACTTACAAAGTCAAACAAGTTTAAGCGTTTATGATTTAAGAGGTAGCATATGAGAACGAGTGAACAGTCAGAGCTGCTTTCAGAGACGCTACAGAAAATTAGTCAGCAGCTTCAGACAAAACTCCGTCTTATACCTGCTTGTGAAGGTTTAGCTGACCTCCGAACTAGAAACCGCTGCATTATTAGACTTCTCTAACACTTCTGGAACTTTCTGAATAGAGTGTGAGGGCTTTGAGTCAAGCTACTGCCTTCGTGTAAAGTGTCTGGTAGTGTGCATGTTGTCATGTTGTGTGTGTGTGTGTTTGTTGCTCCTATTATTGCTCGTGCCATTCATTAGCGGATCGGTGGTGCATGTGGGTCGGCTGGGACGCTGCGTGCGCTGAGATAACGAGAAGCACCACTCAAAGCATCAGAGCCAGGAGATCTCCAGCCTCAATCACTAGTGTGTGTGTGTGTGTGTGTGTGTGTGTAGGTCTGTATATGTGTCTCTCTGTCATATACACATTCCCCTTCATCTCTCTGTCTTTCTTCTCTGTACTTCTGCAGCACTTTATTCTGCCTCTTGTGTTCTGTCTTCTACCCTTTCCCTTTCGTCTATCACCTCGTCCCTGCCCTCGCTGTCTTCTCTATTCTCTACTACTTTTCTTACTCACTTTTTCAGTCTCACTTTTCACCCTCCTCTCTCTCTGTGTCTGCTTTCCTCTTTATCTGCTAGAAGCTAAAGAGAGGCTCGGGTAGAGGGAAATGAAGTGTCAGTCAAACTTTATATCAGTTTAATGTTGTCACACTTTCTCATCCTCCTTTCCTCCATGCTGTTGTGTTGCACCGGCTTGTTTCTGCAGTTTTCTTGCCAACCCCAGCCTCAATGACTGGTGATTAGTTTGCGTGATTAGCTCCTAGGAACGGGATTAGCCATTCTCCACAGTTTGGAGGGCAGCATTGGTCAGCAGCAGTCTGCCCAGCTTTATATATATATATATAAGCATGCTGTATATATGAGCAGAAATAAAACCCAAGAAATGCATGTGTCATTAGAGTGTTATTGGCCCCTCATTAGTGGTCAGAAAAAGACTCATCCCATCAGGGGCCGCATTTGACCTTTTCTGAGAGACTCAACATTCACTACACAGACACACACACACACACACAAACTTGCCACCAATTAGAGCTTGTCTCATGCAGAAAAACACAAGGCAGTTGTCTATCTATCTGTTTTTCTGTCTATCTATCTGTCTTTCTGTCTATCAGTCTTTCTGTCTGACTGTCTACCTATATAGATCTATCTATCTATCTATCTATCTATCTATCTATCTATCTATCTATCTATCTATCTATATGTCTGTCTGTCTGTCTGTCTGTCTGTCTGTCTATCTATCTGTCTGTCTGTCTGTCTGTCTGTCTGTCTGTCTGTCTGTCTGTCTGTCTATCTATCTATCTGTCTGTCTGTCTGTCTGTCTGTCTATCTATCTATCTGTCTGTCTGTCTGTCTGTCTGTCTGTCTGTCTGTCTGTCTCTGTCTGTCTGTCTGTCTGTCTGTCTGTCTATCTATCTATCTGTCTGTCTGTCTGTCTCTGTCTGTCTGTCTGTCTATCTATCTATCTGTCTGTCTGTCTGTCTGTCTGTCTGTCTATCTATCTGTCTGTCTGTCTGTCTGTCTGTCTGTCTGTCTCTGTCTGTCTGTCTGTCTGTCTGTCTGTCTGTCTATCTATCTATCTATCTATCTATCTATCTATCTATCTATCTATCTATCTATCTGTCTGTTTGCCTGTCTATCTATCTATCTATCTATCTATCTATCTATCTATCTATCTATCTATCTATCTATCTATCTATCTTTCTGTCTGTTTGCCTGTCTGTTTGTCTATCTATCTATCTATCTATCTATCTATCTATCTATCTATCTATCTATCTATCTATCTATCTATCTATCTATCTATCTGTCTTTCTGTCTGTATGTCTATCTATCTGTCTGTCTATCTATCTATCTGTCTGTCTAGGATAAGTCTATAGTAACAAACACCCTCACAATATGATGCTACCAGGGCTTTTCACCAAACACAGCTCAGTTTCCACATTGATGAGTCTGTGCAAAAATTTTGGCACACTCCTCCACTCTTCCATAACATCCAGCTTTCGGGTCTGCCCACGTCTGCTACGTGAACAGGTTGTCCTGTTAGCTTTTCTTTTTCCGAATCTTTCCAACTCCCTCAGAGAGTGTCACCCTGTCTGTCTATATATATATATATATATATATATATATATATATATATATATATATATATATATATATATATATATATAGATGTAAATGTATTTGCAGGGGCACCTACGTGTCAGTGAAGTAAGTGTGTGTGTGTGTGTGTGTGTGACTGTGTGTGTGTGTGACTGTGTGCGCGTGTGTTTGCATAATCTGCCCTAAGCCTTTGCTGTAACGTGACAGTTGTTTACGTATAAAAACAATTACACATCATCAGCTGCACTTAAAAGCTTTTACATTGTGTTCATGAGTCTTTTTTTCATGTTTGTATACTTCCAAGCTGAATTTGGAGCAAGCTTGACACACACACACACACACACATACACACACACACTAAGTTGTATTGTGCTACATGTATCCCCTCTAGGCAATGCCTCCTTTGCGTGCATGGGTCCCGAAGGCTTGTGGGATCTCCAGGGTCCTGATCTCAGCAACTGCACTTCATCTTGGGTGAACATCATTAGCCAGAAGGTAAGACCATCCCAAAAACACACACTTTACATCTGTGTAATGGTGATGGGTCAGCTGAGGACACCAGGAGACCTTCGGGCAATAACACTTATGATTGTTGCCCAAGTGTTCAATTCTCAAACCTCATATCGGGCCATTATCAAAATATCGAGGCACAGATGGAGTGCAAAAAGCTGTATGTGTGTGTGTGTGTATACAAAATCTTTAAGTGAGAAAGAAAAATACTTTCAGTTCTTGCTACGGTTTTTCATTTAAAGTATCCCCTAAAGACAGTCAACACTCTCTGCTGTACCTTATTTGTTTTCCTGGAAGAGAAAAATACCAAGCGATCAACAGCGAAGTACAGAAATTGGCTCATTTAAAGTGAGGCTTCGTACAAGTGTCAGGTGATTATGGTGGGAGGTGGGGATTTGGGGGTCTATGTATACTTCATTAACCCGGCACAAATGATTTATAAGCCGGGAGTTGGGTTTTACCGCAGGTGTTATTATTCTCTGTTAGGCAAATTTATGTGCGAGTGATGCGGCCATCAACCTACAGCGGAAACTTAGACTTTCAAATGAGGATCAAGCTGTCAGAGTAAGTCCTGAGAGACAGAGCGAGCGGTGGAGGGCAGAGGAGATGGAGATAGAGAGAAGACAAAAAAGAGCCGAGGGGTGAGGGCGAAAAGGCAAAAAAAAGAAGAGGGGGAGTGGACAGGAGAGAAAAATGCAAGGCTAGACAGATGCCCTTCTCATGAAAAAGAAATAAATTGTCTTAAATCACCCCAAAGCATGCTGCGAAATGTATTATGGTCTTATAAGACCAGGGTAAAACCTTCTGGGTATAATTGTAAAAGATATGTTTGGTGTAAAAACTCAAGACAGTGAAGCATGGTGGTGGCAGAATCACGCCATGGGGCAGATTCTCAAAAAGCCGGAACTACAGCTGGGGCTCAGTAAGAGCCTAGATCTTAATCCTACCCAAATACCTGTGGAATGACTTGAAAAGGGAGATCTGAGATGTGGAGTGGTTTTGTAATGAAGAGTAGAATAACACTGGCAACTTGGTTTTCTTACCCTAAAAGACTTCAGAACAGTATTAATTATGTAGTGTGCATATCTATCTATCTATCTATCTATCTATCTATCTATCTATCTATCTATCTATCTATCTATCTATCTATCTATCTATCTATCTATCTATCTATCTATCTATCTATCTATCTATATGTCTGTCTGTCTGTATCTATCTATCTATCTATCTATCTATCTATCTATCTATCTATCTATCTATCTATCTATCTATCTATCTATCTATCTATCTATCTATCTATCTATATGTCTGTCTGTCTGTATCTATCTATCTATCTATCTATCTATCTATCTATCTATCTATCTATCTATCTATCTATCTATCTATCTATCTATCTATCTATATGTCTGTCTGTCTGTCTCTATCTATCTATCTATCTATCTATCTATCTATCTATCTATCTATCTATCTATCTATCTATCTATGTAGCTAGCTATCTGTGTTCATCTATTGCGTCTCTCTGTCTGTCTCTCTCTATCTTCCTGTCTGTTTTTCTGATTATA